>NC_053390.1:592375792-592675792 GCF_905171765.1 Bufo bufo
CCTTTTGCACATGAATGTATTTTCTTTCAGCATCCATTCAGTTATTTTTGCATTGAAGTAAATGCTTCCACCGTTTCAGTCAGGGTCCTCTGGTCTTCGTAGATGTCGAGAACAGAAAGGTTTGCTGTGAAAAAGAGCGATTAGGGCCGGGCGGGGGAATTAGTGGGTTGAGAGTACTTAGACAGCCCTGATATATGGGTGCTATCTCGGCCCTAGCATCCTATTCACGGAGCACCCGTTCTAATAAGAACGACCCCGTCCGGAACCTTGCCCTTTTGCTACTTGGCCCTATTGTGCCCTAGTGTAGCTAATCCCTACACGCATGTTTCGTTTTAGAACTCATCAGGGGAATTTAGGCACACACAGAGGGGCAATGTAGTGTAGTAACATATAGTGTTGGTATCTTTAGTTGGTAATCAACACATACAGTTATGCAGTTATGATAAGCAATATATGACACAATTGATACCTTAAGGTGGTAGCCTTTAATCCAGGCTCCACTCATGTATCAGGGCTCGGTACTTGCCTAACGATATGAAGACAAAGTAAAGAGGGTAGCCTGGTGATGGTCGGATCCCTCTCATGGAGAGCAGCGGTGTGTCCAGAGCCCGTGATGAAGCCTCAGGCTTTTTTTATTTTTTTTATTTCCAATCTTTATTGAAGAGAATTAAGATTTTATAGAAAATTCTGTTAATAGTCAATAGACAAAGTATAATAACAACATTATCAGCTACCTAGCAATATTATAATGTAAAGAAACATCTTTGTTAGGTGAATTACCATGGTATACTGCAAAGGTATGACTGCAAGGTCATGACAAAAGAGTTGAACTGTTACAAAGGAAATATGCCTGGAGAGGGGTAATAGATACAGACATTGAATCAGTCATAGTTCCTAAAAGAAGACCAAGGTAGCCAACACTTCCTGAATGCGACTATTCTATTGTTTTCCCATGAGGCTAATTTCTCAAACCTGTATAGTTGATCAATTCTAGATATCCATTGGGGTATGGGTGGTGTATCTTCAGATAACCAATAGCGGGGAATCAAGAGACGGGCTGCGTCTAAAAGGTGGTTGAATAGAGGGGGAATCATTTCCTTAGAAACGGGAGTATATGTCCCTAAAAGTGCTAGTTGAGGAGACATTGGGATGGTTGAGTGACATATGTGGTTACATTTTTCAAATATATCTGACCACCATATTTTGATTCGAGGGCATGTCCACCAGATGTGAAGAAATGAACCTTTATCACTACTGCACCTCCAGCACTTATCTGACCGATCTGTGTTAAATCTACAAGTTGTGTCTGGGGTTTTATAACATCTTGTTAAGATCTTGTAGGCATTCTCCTGTATTCGAACGCATCTTGACGCTTTATGAGGTCTTAGAAGAATCTTTGAAGTTGTTGCCTGGGTAAAGGAGGTCTCAAGATCTTTCTCCCATAAACCATTAAACGCAGGTTTTGCATGAGAATAGGGGTACATAAGTTTTTATATATCAGAGAGATCAGTTTAGATTGAGGATCGGACTTTGATAACAGGTTCTCGAACCAGGTAAGCGGACGTATTAAAGAACATTTTATAATATGTTTAGAGATAAAGGAATGTAAGAAGTAAATAAAAGGGGGTGGGAATTTACACTCTGGGAAGAGCTGAGATAAGGATACCGGTTCCAATAATTTCCCACCATCATCAAAGAGGGACACTACTAGATGAGGTGAGTATCTTATAGATGAAGGAAGACTACTTGATAATGCTTTGGGTGCAAGTGCCAAAATATCTCTGACTTGGAGTATAGGAAAAGGTAACGGAATGGCGTATGGGGAAGATTGAAACCACTCCCAAGTTTCAGGGTGGATTTGATTATGGGATTATAGGATTTGACTGTGTTCGTAGGAATTCCATTTCCACTAGAAGTCCTCTGAAGGGGAAGCCAAAATGTGATTGTTCTAGGTCAACCCAAGGTTCATCCATTGTTCCCCTAATCCAACCCACCAACCTAGCCAAAAGAACTGCATTATTGTATAGCTCGGGATTGGGCATTCCTATCCGTCCATAGGGTTTAGGTTTATTTAGGGTAGTGAACGCTATACATGCTTTTTTTCCTGCCCAGATAAAGGATCTGATCATTTTGTTAGTTGTTTTGTAAAATGACTTTGGCACCGGAATTGGTAGAACTTGCTGGAGGTAGGTCAATCTGGGTATTATAAGGGAGGTTACTATCTTCTTCCTACCAAACCAGGACAACATAAGGTTATTAAGTGAGGAAAGTTGATCTTTAATTGAGTTAAGCAGTGGAACCTAATTTAGGCGAAACAATGAACCAGGGTCAGGACCAATTTTAATTCCCAAATAAGTAATGTGTGGGGTATCCCAGTTGAAGGGGGGGTTAGATTTGAGTTCTTGTATAGTTGATGAGGGAAAGCCAATATTAAGAATGTGGGATTTGTTTGTATTAATTTAAAAATTTGAAAAGATGCCAAATTGTTCGATTATATGATAGATATGGGGAAGGGCTGATGCTGGATTCGTAAACATAATGAGTAGATCGTCAGCGAAAGCTGCGACCTTGTGTTCATATCTTCCTACCCAGACACCTTGGATTCTTCCCTCTCTCCTAATGGCCTGTAGCAAGGATTCCATCACCAGTACAAATAGCAGGGGAGAGAGGGGGCAGCCCTGTCTGGTCCCATTATGAATAGCGAGGGGAGGTGACAATGAGTTATTAACAATAACCGAAGCTGATGCGTTTGAATATAAGGAAAACACTGCATTTATGAATTGAACTGGGATCCCAAACGTGGATAGTACCTTACTCATAAAGTCCCAGTCTACCCTTTCAAATGCCTTCTCAGCATCAGTCCTGAATATGATGAATATATGTAAATGGGAGACGTTTTCTGATCCCTATGCTTACGCCCTTGGAGGCCGAGGATCCTGAGTCACAATGATACCAGTCCGAAAATAATAAAGGTGTAAGATTCGGGTATTTATCAAACTTAAAGTGGGTTTCTTGGAGGAAAATGATCTAACACTTTTCCTTCTTCAGATAAGAAAAAACTTGGCTGCGTTTGGAAGGGGGATTGAAACCCTTAACGTTGAAGGAGGCTATGCAAAAGTCAGCCATGATTCAAAGCGAAGGGTAGGATAGTCAAGTGCAATGATGGAGTGGAACTCGCTATTTGTAGTGAAAAAAAAGGAAAATAGGTAACACTCAGCCTCCTCAAGCGAAGCAACAGGGTGTCCCAAAGATCTCAAATAGGGTTGTAGAACATGCATACATGGTAATGTACCTGATTGGAAAACAAAGACAAAAGGGAAAAGAAAAAATGAAAGGCAATACATAAAATGAACAAAACAGTGACGAATGCACAACATTATAGCAGAGCTATGGAGCTCTGCGCACTTTTTGGGGGTAAGGTAAATTCTCCAAGAGTATCCCTCAAAAGAGCGACAGATACCAGACAGTATTAATACTATAAGACCAAATGCTAAATCTCTCCTGGATTCGTAAAAGGAGCAGAGAAGATAGGCACAGTGGACAGCACTGGTGCTTTAAGGGGGAACAAGAAGAGAGGGTCAGCAAGGTATAACATAGTACAAGAACTAGAACATGTTCCGCCAGCCTATGGATAATTACTGAAGCCGTTCAGATGCAGGATAAATAAGAAGACAGAGAGGGAGGATAGAACAGCTAACCAAGGGTAATTAAGTGGTTAATTCTACCAGAAAATTGAGATAACCAATAACGTATTGTCAGGAGAGAGTTATACAATTATCTGCATCAACGACGAGTCAGAGCTTCACTCATCTATAAGTGGCAATCTCCTCGGGGTGGAGGTGTTCACTCTTCTTCCTCTCTGCGGCTTGGGGGTGCGAGGCGGCTCCCAGGGTACGATATTTGGTAGATCAGGGAGGGCTGCTGTATCTTGGAGCACGTCCCAATTTTCGATCGGTAGTGGCTGTATCTTAAGGTGAGCATAGATCCTTTCAAGGTCTTTGGAGGAGGAGATGAATAGGCGACGGACTTCATGAGAAAAGGAGAGGCCAAAGGGGAAAGACCATCTGTACAGGATCTTGTGAGAACGTAGCCA
This sequence comes from Bufo bufo, assembly GCF_905171765.1. NCBI lineage: Eukaryota > Metazoa > Chordata > Amphibia > Anura > Bufonidae > Bufo > Bufo bufo. Next base: position 592,379,886 of record NC_053390.1, read on the forward strand.
ATCTGTAAGAGGTTTCAGCGCTCTGCACTTCTTAAGTGTGGACTTTTCCAAGTCCTGAAAAATTGAGATTTCGTTGCCCTCCCATATCAGCGTCGGATTATTCCTGGCGCTTGAGAGAACCGCTTCCTTGACTGGGAAGTAAAGGAATTTACAGATAACATCCCTTGGGGGCTCATTGGGTTGCAGTTTGGGCCTTAATGCTCTGTGTGCCCTTTCGATGGTGACTTTATGTGATGTGTCAGGGCCCAGCAAGTGCAGACAGATTTGTATTACCGCTTCAGTGATGTCGCTAGGAGCGATAGATTCGGTTATGCCTCTGAATCGATGATTGTTTCGTCTTCCCCTATTCTCCTGGTCTTCTATAGCTGTGTAAAGTAGATTGATGTGCGACTGGTATTCAGCCATAGTTGAAGACATCTCTTTCTGGTGCATAGTAAACTTGGTTTGTATTTCCTCCAGTGTCTCCACTCTGTTGCCTATATGGCGAATATCACCCCTAATAGCTGCCAATTCAGAGCTAAGAGGTTCGAGAGCTTCAGCAAATGAATCTTTTAGGAAGCTCCTGGAGATCGGTAAGGCGTCTGGGCCAGGGGAAACTCCCCTACCTCTTTCAGCGCTAATAGAAGCTTGCTGTTTGCAGCCGGCAGACTTCGGTGTTCTGGGCGCCATTTTAGGTTTTTCTCGACACGCATGCTGCGGCAGCCTTTTTAATGAATTTATCAATTTCTCCAGGCAGAATCACCGCTTTGGCAGGACCGGAAGGATCTGTGGGTTTTTGTCCACCGATTTTGACCATTTTCGGTCTGGTAAGCAGATAATATCAGGCTATGAGGGATATTTAAGTAGCGGAGCGACGCTTCACACGGCCATCCACACTCAGCGCAGGCTCCGCCCCCGTCTCGTGTGCATTCCTTTTCCATATGTTCGTATTTCCGTATAACATGTCCTATGAAGGGCCAGCTGTTTCGTTTCGCAAAATACATACGGTCGTGTGAAAGAGGCCTTATAGTGGATACTGTCGATATCTTTTAACGACACACACAAACATTAAATGAAATAGATGAAATATACCCGTGCAAAGCCGGGTCCTTCTGCTAGTGTGTATATATATATATATATATAAAAAAAGAAAGTCCAACGGGAGCACCAACCTGACAAGCGGGTGCAATGTCCAAAAGGGGGCAACGGCAATCCCCAATAGTATAATCAAATAGAAAGCAGGACTGCACTCCAAAATGTGATGAAAAAATCAAAGCAGTTTATTCACCCATGTTATGGCAAAGTTTGCGACGTTTCAGCTCTTGCGAGCCTTTCTCAAGAAAGGCTCGCAAGAGCTGAAACGTCGCAAACTTTGCCATAACATGGGTGAATAAACTGCTTTGATTTTTTCATCACATTTTGGAGTGCAGTCCTGCTTTCTATTTGATTATATATATATATATATATATATATATATATATATATATTATTTTTTTTCCGTCTATATAATTGGTATTGTTACTTTTTTAAATTTGTCCAAAATATTAGAATATCACATTATCCTGCACAGTGAGTGTTGCTTAAGAAGCGCCAATGCCAGAAGATTTTAATAAAAAAAATTATGAAAAAAAGTTGTATGCACCTCAAAATAGTAATAATAAAATGTATTGCTGACCTCACATAAAAAAGTCCTCACACAGCTCCATCATGTGAAAAACAAAAATGTTCTTGAAATGAGTGTAAAAATCTAGCAAGACAAAGTAATATTTTTTTAAAAGTTTAAATTTTTTTTTTAAGTTGTTAAACATACTACAGTAACTTCAATATATATTTAGTATTTTTGTAAACATACTGATCCTCACAATAAAGATAAAACATCATTTTTTGTCATACAGAGAATGCTGTAAAAATGAACAAATACTAGTAACATAGTAAGGGTGGGTTCACATCTGCGTTCTGGATTCCAATATTCCAGTTATTACTTTAGTTGCCCTCCTCTGAACCCTCTCCTGCTCTGCTATGTCTGCCTTATTTACAGGAGCCCAGAACTGTACACAGTACTCCATGTGTGATTTGTCAAGTGGTAGGACTATGTTCTCATCACGGGCATCTATGCCCCTTTTGATGCAACTGTAAAAGGGGAATATTAATTATTAATATTTGTGTTAATATTAATAATTAATATTCATAAATAGGAGTGAATCCTTTATTGATAACTCTGTCTATTTATACTTTAAATACTAAATAACTTCCTTGTTGCACTTACTTTGAACTGAACTACGTGTGCTATGTTACTACTACGGCGGCTACTACTACAATAAATGACTATACACTGTACTATCATTAATATAGTATTTATTACACAATAACAAGTCTACAGTCTAATTATTGCTATAACTATATATATTTATATTAATGGACATATAAAAACATATACTTATAGCACACAGTAATATATTAAACACTACAATACACCTAACTACACTAAACACAATACAATATCTTACACAATTCCACGCAAAGCTCTACCCAAAAATACACTTACACACACATGTTATTTAGCAGCCCACCCTCCTGGCTCTATACTGCCCCTATGGGGATAACAAAGGGTTAAACACAAATGGCGGCATGCAAGGGTTGTTACAGGGAGTGGCACTGAAAGGGTTAACCCGGGGTTGTAGGGCAGTGCAGTGGTTTAGTAGGAAGGAAAGGGTTAATATTGGGACAGCAGGAATGCAGGGCAAGTAAAATAGTTAAGGGGTTAATGCAGGGGTATATAGAGATTGGTGGCAATGGGCAGAAGGGATTATCAGGGGTTAATTCATTGGTGGTATAGGCGTTAATGATACTTAGCACTAATGCTCATCTTCCAGGGGTTGCTCATCTTAGGGGATGATCCTTGCAAGGGCTGCATGGCTCATCTTGTCTGCCTGAGCGCAGCACTGCCGGGTTATTTAAACCCGGTGGCGCTCGCTCCTGAGCAGCCCTCGCAGTTAAGTCCACGTGGGTTGGCGCGGTGATATGACATTACCGCACCAGCCCGCATGTCCTGGCTCACGCTTCCAGGTGAAGGGATGCTTTGATCCTCCCGCCTGTGAAGCGATCGCATACCTCTGGCGCTGTAATTACAGCGCCGGAGGTACGCGGCATACAGGGCCAGGGGAGCTCTTTATTCTCCTGTCCCTGTTATGCAAAATTTCTCTGGCCCTGCCGGAGATGTTATTAAAAGGCAGAGGATCTCTAATGATCCTCTGTCTGTTGAAGTAACCACAACTGGACATAATTGTCCAGTCATCTAGGTGGCATCAGCTGGAGGGGGGCACTCGTGCTTCGGGTACATTATTTTGGCCACATTTAGATATAAGTACATATATACTGTATATATATATATAGTTGTTTTCAAAATAATAGGAGTGTGTTAGCGAATAAAGCTCAAAATCCTTCTAATAGCTTTTATTTCCATACACACAAATGCATTGGGAACACTACACATTCTATTCCAAATCAAGACATGAAGAAAAATATATCAAATTTGTGTTGTTCCTCTAAAAAAAAAAATTGAAGAAAAGTGAATATTAAACTGTTCAAAAAAATAGCAGTGTTTGTATTCTTCTTTACAAACTCAAACATTCACTATATAAACTGAAAAATGTTTGAAGATTTTGCTTTCCTTTGAATCACTTAACTAATATTTAGTTGTATAAACACAGTTTCTGAGGACTGCTGTACATCTGTGTTGCATGGAGACAACCAACTTCTGGCACCTGTGAACAGGTATTCCAGCCCAGGATGATTGGACTACATTCCACAGTTCTTCTCTATTTCTTGATTTTGCCTTAGAAACTGCATTTTTTTTATGTCACCCCACAAGTTTTCTATTGGATTAAGATCCGGGGATTGGGCTGGCCACTCCATAACATCAATCTTGTTGGTCTGGAACCAAGATATTGCACATTTACTGGTGTGTTTGGGGTCGTTGTCTTGTTGGAACACCTATTTCAAGGGCATTTCCTCTTCAGCATAAGGCAGCATGACCTCTTCAAGTATTCTGATGTATTCAAACTGATCCATGATCCCTGGTATGCGATAAATAACTTTAGACCTTCTTTGATCTTCCTGGAGCTGATTGTTGGCTGAATACTTGCCATTTTGGCTATTCTTCTATCCATTTGAATGGTAGTTTTTTGCTTTCTTCCACATCTTTCAGGCCTTGGTTGACATTTTAAAGCATTTGCGATCATTTTAGCTGAGCAGCCTATCATTTTCTGCACTTCTTTATATGTTTTCCCCTCTCCAATCAAATTTTTTATCAAGGTGCACTGTTCTTCTAAACAATGTCTGGAACGATCCATTTTCCTCAGAATTTCAGAGAAAAATTCACTGCAACCAGAATGTACAACATTTGGTGCCTTCCTTCCTTAAATAAGGGCAATAATTGTCTCCTGTTTTTCAATTGAACTCCACACTATTATTTTGAACATACCCATTTTCAATAAGTGATTGAATTACAGAGAATCAGCAGCATGCATGTCATGACTGTTGGATCTGTTTGGTTTCTATTACTCTACTACACCTGCTAGGATATTATTTGCCATGTAGAAATATAATTTCTACCAAAAACAGTGATTGGTCAGGTTAGTGATATCTGACTCAGGGGCATACATACATATCTATATACACTCACCTAAAGAATTATTAGGAACACCTGTTCTATTTCTCATTAATGCAATTACCTAGTCAACCAATCACATGGCAGTTGTTTCAATGCATTTAGGGGTGTGGTCCTGGTCAAGACAATCTCCTGAACTCCAAACTGAATGTCAGAATGGGAAAGAAAGGTGATTTAAGCAATTTTGAGCGTGGCATAGTTGTTGGTGCCAGACGGGCCGGTCTGAGTATTTCACAATCTGCTCAGTTACCGGGATTTTCACGCACAACCATTTCTAGGGTTTACAAAGAATGGTGTGAAAAGGGAAAAACATCCAGTATGCGGCAGTCCTGTGGGCAAAAATGCCTTGTGAATGCTAGAGGTCAAAGGAGAATGGGCAGACTGATTCAAGCTGATAGAAGAGCAACGTTGACTGAAATAACAACTCGTTACAACCAAGGTATGCAGCAAAGCATTTGTGAAGCCACAACACGCACAACCTTGAGGCGGATGGGCTACAACAGCAGAAGACCCCACCGGGTACCACTCATCTCCACTACAAATAGGAAAAAGAGGCTACAATTTGCACGAGCTCACCAAAATTGGACTGTTGAAGACTGGAAAAATATTGCCTGGTCTGATGAGTCTCGATTTCTGTTGAGACATTCAAATGGTAGAGTCCGAATTTGGCGTAAACAGAATGAGAACATGTATCCATCCTCTGATGGCTACTTCCAGCAGGATATTGCACCATGTCACAAAGCTCGAATCATTTCAAATTGGTTTCTTGAACATGACAATGAGTTCACTGTACTAAAATGGCCGCCACAGTCACCAGATCTCAACCCAATAGAGCATCTTTGGGATGTGGTGGAACAGGAGCTTCGTGCCCTGGATGTGCATCCCTCAAATCTCCATCAACTGCAAGATGCTATCCTATCAACATGGGCCAACATTTCTAAAGAATGCTATCAGCACCTTGTTGAATCAATGCCACGTAGAATTAAGGCAGTTCTGAAGGCAAAAGGGGGTCCAACACCGTATTAGTATGGTGTTCCTAATAATTCTTTAGGTGAGTGTATATGTACACACATACATTCATACATACTAGTAGGACCCCCCCCCCCCCACTGGTTATTAAGGGCCGACATATATACTGGTCCTCTACACATATATCTCACTTAACAGGGGATATATATATATATATATATATATATATATATATTGTAAGGGGTTACACTCTTAGGCAGGGCGTCGATGACAGATTCTCTTGCAGACCACAGGGTTAAAGTCCAAATGTTGCTTTATTTTTATAACACTCCGGCAATACAGGCAAACCCAGTTATAATCACTGGGTAAGGTGAAGGTCCAGCACCACAAAACATAAACCAAACCAAAGTAAACACCTGCCCGTCTGGGCTCTGGCTAATACAGCAAAGATCCTAGCTCACCTATTGAACACAGGTCACATAGAGAATTCGGCTTCTCTAGCCAGCAGCGCAACCATCTTCCCAGACTTTCTCCAGGCATCACTCTCCTCAGACTGACAGCCTGGACTGTGCTTTATTTCCCCTTGACGATCCCAGCTGGCTTCAGCTGGGGATCCCTCAGGCTAGGGAAAAACCTGTCCCAGAATGGGGTGGACTGGGGAGGTGCCTCTACCAATCCTACCTTCTCCCAGTGCAATCAAATCCAGCCCATAAACTTAACAAAACTGTCTCAACAGCCTACACATTGCTGAAACCATTTTAACCTTCTGGATTTTATTCACCTCACCCAGTTGAGGAAGCTGTATAAGATATACACCCCTTCCAGGGCTCTACCATACACTTTTCTGTTCACCTTACCACATATTCCCCCCCCCCCCCCTTTCTCCAGACCGGAGGTCTGGATATTTTTAGCCAACAAACAGTGTATCCTGGACAAAGCATCTGCGTCCCCCTGTAATTTCCCCAGCCTATGTTCAACCTTGAAATTAACATTTTGCAGGGAGAGAAACCACCTGGTAACTCTTGCGTTTTTCTCCCTGTTTTGTTTCATCCAAGTTAAAGGAGCGTGATCTGTTACCAACAGAAACTTCCTACCCAGCAGGTAATATTTAAGTGACTCCAAAGCCCATTTAATGGCTAGACACTCTCGTTCCACCATGGCATAATTTTTCTCTGCCGGTGTCAACTTCCTACTTAGGTACATTACTGGATGCTCCTCCCCATTTATCACCTGTGACAGGACCGCTCCCAAGCCTGTCTCAGATGCATCAGTCTGGACCAGAAACTCTTTTCCGAAATCCGGGAAAATGAGCACTGGCTGTTGACAGAGAGCGGACTTTAGGCTTTGAAAGGCCTTTTCTGCCTCTGGTGTGCACTTTACCATTACTGTTTTAGGGCCTTTCGGTAAGTCAGTCAATGGTGCTGCCATCGAGGCAAAATTCAGTATGAACCGGCGTAGTACCCTGTTATGCCAAGGAAGGCCCTGACTTGTTTCTTTGTTGAGGGCCTAGGCCAGTCTTGTATTGCCTCTACTTTATTGATCTGGGGTTTAACCAGCCCTTTCCCAATAATGTAGCCCAGATATTTTGCTTCCTCTAGACCCACTGCACACTTCTCAGGGTTTATGGTTAGGCCAGCATCACTAATGGAGTCTATAACGGCCTGCACCTTCCAGAGCTGACTTCTCCAATCAGATGAAAAAATGACCACATCTTCAAGGTAAGCGGCAGCATAGTTACGATGTGGCTTCAAGATCAGGTCCATCAAGCTCTGAAATGTAGCAGGGGCTCCATGTAACCCGAACGGCATCACTGTCTACTGGAACAGCCCCTCTGGAGTGGAGAATGCCGTCATTTCTTTTGCATCATCTGATAATGGTGTCTGCCAATACCCTTTTGTAAGGTCAAGGGTCGTGATGTACCTTGCTTTCCCAAGCCTCTCAATTAGTTCATTTACTCTGGGCATGGGGGACGCATTGAATTTTGACACCTCATTTAGCTTCTGGAAATCATTACAAAATCTCCAAGTCCCATTAGGCTTCGGGATTAGGACAATAGGGCTTGACCACGCACTGGTAGATTCCTCAATGACCCCTAACTCAAGCATGCGCCTGACCTCAGATGATACCGCTTTTCTGCATGCTTCTGGTATCCTGTAGGGCTTTAGACTCACCTTACTGTAGGGCTCAGTTCTCACGGAATGTTTTATCAGGTGGGTATGACCTGGTAGGTCAGAAAACCTTCCTCTATTTTTCCATAGAAACTCCTTTACTTCTTGTTTCTGGGGTACTGACAATGCCTCACTAATTTTTACTGGAAGAATTGGTGGTGACACCTCCTTACTCATGGTCTGAGCGGCCACCAATGACTCCCGATCTTTCCATGGCTTGATCAGATTTACATGGTAAATCTGGTAGAGTCTTCTCCTTCTTGGTTGGTGCACCTTATAGTTCACCTCACCCACTTTTTCCACAACCTCGTAGGGACCCTGCCACTTTGCCAGAAACTTACTTTCTACAGTGGGAACTAGAATCAGGACCCTGTTCCCGGGATTAAAGTCCCTTACCTTGGCAGACCTGTTATAGATTCTGCTTTAAGCCTCCTGAGCTCTTTGCAGATGTTCTTTAACGATGGGCATCACTGTCGCTATCCTGTCTTGCATGTCAGCCACATGTTTGATGACACTCTTATAGGGAGTAGCCTCCGCCTCCCAGATTTCTTTAGCTACATCGAGTATACCCCTCGGGTGACGGCCATATAGTAACTCAAATGGTGAGAACCCTGTAGAAGCCTGAGGCACCTCCCTAATAGAGAACATAAGGTATAGTAGGAGGCAGTCCCAGTCCTGACCATCCTTTTTTACCACTTTTTTTAACATCTGTTTCAGGGTCTTGTTAAACCTCTCGACCAATCCATCTGTCTGTGGGTGATACACCGAGGTACGTATATGGGTGATTTTGAACAACTTGCGCAACTCTTTCATGACCTTCGACATAAAGGGGGTACCCTGGTCCATGAGAATTTCTTTAGGGATCCCTTTGCAGGAGAACATAAAAAATAATACCCGGGCAATATTTTTGGACGCCATGTTTTGTAAGGGTACCGCTTCCGGGTATCGTGTGGCATAGTCCAACACAACCAAGATATACTGGTGTCCCCCAGGCTGACTTAACAATGGGACCCACCAAGTCCATGGCAATTCTTTCAAAAGGTACCTCAATGATGGGGAGAGGCACCAAGGGATTGCGGAAATGTGAGGTCGGGGCACTTATCTGACAGGTGGGGCAGGACTCGCAGTATAATTCCACTTCCTTGTACACTCCAGGCCAGAAAAATCTTTGTAGTACCCTCTCCTGTGTTTTGCTAACACCCAAATGACCCCCAAGTACGCGGTTATGTGCGAGATCTAGTACCATACGTCTATAGGGTTTTGACACCAGAAGCTGCTTAACATTTTCATTGTTGCATTTGTTAACTCGATTCAACAGGTTTACATTCATGGCAAAATGCGGAAATTTCTGGTCAGCTTCTGGTACCTGTGGTACACCATCTATCACGGTAACATTTTCGTGAGAACTCTTGAGAGTAGGGTCTCTCAATTGCTCTGTACCAAAGTTACCCCAAGACACCCCTAAGTCCAACACATTTTCCCCTGCTGGGAAAGCTTCATCTTCCCCAGCTAACACCTGCAATGGAAAAGTGTCATTATCAGGTACGTCACATTACCCCATATTTTCACCAGACATTTCAGTTAACATGACATCTTCATTTTGCACCTTATCGGCACCATTGTTTTCAATGGTCTCTTCTTTTAAACCATTAGATTCAATGGGCCACGCATAGCAATGATTATTTAAAGGACGAGGCACAGATTCTGCAGGAGTGTTTTTCTTCTCCCACAACTTCCAAAACAAGGGGAAATCCCGGCCCAATATCATATCATGCATAAGTCTTTTTACGACGCCGACTTCATAGGATACAGTCCCAGCCAGAGTCTCCAACTTGACGCAAGCCACTGGGTATGATTTTGCATCCCCATGGATCCCCACTCTGCTACTCTTTTGTCCGGCACATAATTCCAAGCCACGAAGCTGGTATGCACTAAGGTGACCAGACTACCGGAGTCCAACAGAGCCCTGACAGAGCAGTCATTTATCACCAGGGTACACATCTGCGGCTCAGTCTCTAGTCCTGGGGAGGCCGCACACACTGGCACCGCATACCGCGACTGTCTCCGGCTCCCGGCACACTCCATGGGCTCTGAGGTCAGAGGGCAATAGACAGCAATGTGTTCCTACTCATGGCACCTCCAGCACTGGGGTGCCCCGGGTCTCCTACTTGAGAAGACCTCTCCGGGTCTGAACTGCCTGGGAGACTCAGCCTTATGTCGAGGCCCAGCCTCTAGAGCCTTATACTCTCTTGCACCCTTCCACACACCCCCAACAGCCAGAACTCTCTTACCCACAGATGACATGGGTCGGGCACTCAGGGGAGGTGTTGGTGCGGTAGGGACATCACGGAGGTAGTCCTCAGTCGCCAGGAACCTTTCCACTAGGTTTGCAAGCTGATCCGCAGTTTTGGGGTCTCCATGTCTGACCCACAGTTGCAGCTCCGCTGGGAGGGCTCTGAAGTAGTGATCCACCATTAAATTTTCCACGATGTGGTCTGGTGTAGAAGTCTCAGGTTCCAGCCACTTCCGTACAAGATGGAGGAGGTCAAACCTCTGAGATCTGGCAGGCTTGTTCATGGTGTAGCTCCACGTGTGGACCCTCCGGGCATGAACCGCCGGTGTAACACCCAAACGAGCCAGGATCTCCATTTTTAATTTGACATAGTGCCGGACATCCTGCTCCCTGAGGTCATAGTAGGCCTTTTGTGGTTCACTGGACAAAAAGGGCGCAAGGACATCTGCCCACTCTGCTACTGGCAGCCTTTCTCTTTCCGCCCCCCTCTTAAATACGGTCAGGTAGGCATCGATATCATCATCAAGTGTCAGTTTTTGTAAGGCAAGCTGCACAATTCTTCTCACATTCAAAGTCTCTTGGGGGCTTACCTCCACACGCGGGGTTGGAGATACAACAGTCTCTCTCAATACAGCAATCTGCTCCATCAGTAAACGATTGGTTTCTTCGTGTCTCTTTATCCTTGGCATGTCTTTTTCTTTCCTCCAGATTGGCCTGTAACAACATCTTCATCATTTCCTTCATGGTATTCAATGAACTTTGCAAAGCTGCAGCAGCTTTCACCCAGGACATTAAATCATCAACTGTCACGCCGTTGCCCTTAGCAACTTGCTATTGCCTTTTTTCAGCAGGGACGCCTGCCCGCATCCGACACCAATTGTAAGGGGTTACACTCTTAGGCAGGGCGGCGATGACAGATTCTCTTGCAGACCACAGGGTTAAAGTCCAAATGTTGCTTTATTTTTATAACACTCCGGCAATACAGGCAAACCCAGTTATAATCACTGGGTAAGGTGACGGTCCAGCACCACAAAACATAAACCAAACCAAAATAAACACCTGCCCATCTGGGCTCTGGCTAATACAGCAAAGATCCTAGCTCACCTATTGAACACAGGTCACACAGAGAATTCGGCTTCTCTAGCCAGCAGCGCAACCATCTTCCCAGACTTTCTCCAGGCATCACTCTCCTCAGACTGACAGCCTGGACTGTGCTTTATTTCCCCTTGATGATCCCAGCTGGCTTCAGCTGGAGATCCCTCAGGCTAGGGGAAAACCTGTCCCGGAATGGGGTGGACTGGGGAGGTCCCTCTACCAATCCTACCTTCTCCCAGTCCAATAAAATCCAACCCATAAACTTAACAAAACTGTCTCAACAACCTACACATTGCTGAGACCATTTTAACCTTCTGGATTTTATTTACCTCACCCAGTTGAGGAAGCTGGGTGGAATATACACCCCTTCCAGGACTTTACCATACACTTTTCTGTTCACCTTACCACAATATATATATATATATATATACTAGCAGAAGGACCCGGCTTCACACAGGTATATTTCATCTATTTAATTTTATGTTTCCGTGTGTCGTAAAAAGATATCAACAGTTTCCCCCATAACAGTGACCTCTACAGTACCCGCCCCTTTAACAATGATCTCCACAGTGCCCGCCCCTTTAAAACAGTGACCACCTCTTTAGCATTGACCGCCCTTTTAACAGTGACCTTCATAGTGGCCACCCCTTTAACAGTGACTTCCACAGTGCCCGCCACTTTAACATTGACTTTCACAGTGACCTCCCCTTTAACTGTGACTTTCACAGTGACCGCCCCTTTAACAGTGACTTTCACAGTGACCGCCCCTTTAACTGTGACTTTCACACTGACCACCCCTTTAACTGTGACTTTCACAGTGACCGCCCCTTTAACAGTGACTTTCACAGTGACCACCCCTTTAACAGTGACTTTCACAGTGACCGCCCCTTTAAAAGTGACTTTCACAGTGACTACCCCTTTAACAGTGACTTTCACAGTGACCTCCCCTTTAACAGTGACTTTCACAGTGACCGCTCCTTTAACAGTGACTTTCACAGTGACCACCCGTTTAACAGTGACTTTAACAGTGACCACCTCTTTAACAGTGACTTTTACAGTGGCCGTCCCTTAAACAATGACCGTCCCTTTAACAGTGGCTTTCACAGTGTCCGCCCCTTTAACAGTGATTTCCACAGTGCCCGCCCCTTTAACAGTGACCTCCACAGTGCCCACCCCTTTAAAACAGTGACCACCCCTTTAGCATTGACCGCCCCTTTAACAGAGACCTTCATAGTGGCCACCCCTTTAACAGTGACCTTCACAGTTCCCGCCTCTTTAACAATGACTTCCACAGTGCCCGCCCCTTTAACATTGACTTTCACAGTGACCTTCCCTTTAACAGTGACTTTCACAGTGACCGCTCCTTTAACAGTGACTTTGACAGTGACCACCAGTTTAACAGTGACTTTAACAGTGACCAACTCTTTAAAAGTGACTTTCACAGTGGCCGCCCCTTTAACAATGACCGCCCCTTTAACAGTGGCTTTCACAGTGGCCGCCCCTTTAACAGTGACTTTTACAGTGACCGTCCCTTTAACACTGACTTTCACAGCGACCGCCCCTTTAACTGTGACTGCCCCTTTAACAGTGACTTTCACCGTGACTGCCCCTTTAACAGTGACTTTCACAGTGACCACCACTTTAATAACAGTGACCTCCACTGTGCCCCGCCCCTTTGAAAACATTAACCTCCACAGTGCCCGCCCCTTTTAGCAGTAAGGTAAAATGGCTGGGTTGTTATGGAAACCTGGAGTAAAATTGTGTTTATGGCAGTTGGGATTTGAAGAGAAAGACTTGCAGGCTTGTATTGGCTAATGTGGGTCATTTTTGGGGAATATCTCAGGAATGGTACGTCCTAGAGAGCTGAGACTCGGTCTAAAACCTTCCCGGACACCTGATGTACCTGTGTGCCAAATTTGGTGAAGATCGGTCCAGTCGTTTGGTCGCGCATAAAGAACATCTAGAAGTCTAGACAGACGTCTAGACAGACAGACAGATAGACAGACAGACAGACAGAAACTCATTTATATATATATATATATATATATATATATATATATATATATATTGTGAGACGGGACCACTCAAACAGTCTCTTTTCAGGGTTTATTAGGCACACAGTACAGTACAGGCTTGCTTTCTTCAAACAACAGAACAGTCCAAATGAAATAACAAAACACACTGATACCGGCTTCTCACCAGCTGCAGTTTTCTCCCAGCAAATCCTCACTGCCAAGAGGTTTGGTTCAGTAGTCTTCCTCTCAGACCACCATCCACACACACTGCTCTCTGGCAGAGTGTCTTTTTTAAATCACCCTCGCACCTGTGTGTGTGGCGGTAACACCCGAGATGGAGTATGGGAGTGACCTTCCCACCCAAGCTCTTCAGTCACTCCTAAATCCCGGACCCAAAATCCAGCTACCACCAACTCAGTGATCTACCACCACTGGTCACTACTTACCTCCGGGATTTACATCACTGAGCGTAGCAGCCTCAGTGACACATACCTACCATCTATGATGTCACCCACTGCATGCTTACAATATATATATATATATACAAATTGGACATATACACTAACCTAAAGAATTATTAGGAACACCTGTTCTATTTCTCATTAATGCAATTATCTAGTCAACCAATCACATGGCAGTTGCTTCAATGCATTTGGGGGTGTGGTCCTGGTCAAGACAATCTCCTGAACTCCAAACTGAATGTCAGAATGGAAAAGAAAGGTGATTTAAGCAATTTTTAGCGTGGCATGGTTGTTGGTGCCAGACGGGCCGGTCTGAGTATTTCACAATCTGCTCAGTTACTGGGATTTTCACGCACAACCATTTCTAGGGTTTACAAAGAATGGTGTGAAAAGGGAAAAACATCCAGTATGCGGCAGTCCTGTGGGCAAAAATGCCTTGTGGATGCTAAAGGTCAGAGGAGAATGGGCCGACTGATTCAAGCTGATAGAAGAGCAACGTTGACTGAAATAACCACTCGTTACAACCGAGGTATGCAGCAAAGCATTTGTGAAGCCACAACACGCACAACCTTGAGGCGGATGGGCTACAACAGCAGAAGACCCCACCGGGTACCACTCATCTCCACTACAAATAGGAAAAAGAGGCTACAATTTGCACGAGCTCACCAAAATTGGACTGTTGAAGACTGGAAAAATGTTGCCTGGTCTGATGAGTCTCGATTTCTGTTGAGACATTCAAATGATAGAGTCCGAATTTGGCGTAAACAGAATGAGAACATGTATCCATCCTCTGATGGCTACTTCCAGCAGGATAATGCACCATGTCACAAAGCTCGAATCATTTCAAATTGGTTTCTTGTACATGACAATGAGTTCACTGTACTAAAATGGCCCCCACAGTCACCAGATCTCAACCCAATAGAGCATCTTTGGGATGTGGTGGAACGGGAGCTTCGTGCCCTGGATGTGCATCCCTCAAAATCTCCATCAACTGCAAGATGCTATCCTATCAACATGGGCCAACATTTCTAAAGAATGCTATCAGCACCTTGTTGAATCAATGCCACGTAGAATTAAGGCAGTTCTGAAAGCAAAAGGGGTCCAACACCGTATTAGTATGGTGTTCCTAATAATTCTTTAGGTGAGTGTATATATACTGTATACATATATGCACAATTATAGCACTTCCCTCTATAGCAACCCATTATCTTATTCGCCTTTGAAGTAGCTGTCTTACACTGGTTTCTACAGCTTAGTTTGCTGTTCACTAAAATTCCTAGGTCTTTTTCCATGTCAGTGTTACCCAGTGTTTACCATTTAGTATGTATGGGTGACTTGCAGTATTCCTTCCCATGTGCATAACTTTACATTTGTCAGTGTTAAACCTCATCTGCCACTTCCCTGCCCAAGCCTCCAATCTATCCAGATCCATCTGTAGCAGTATACTGTCCTCTTCTGTGTTAATTATTTACACAGTTTAGTGTCATCTTAAAAAATTGATATTGTACTGTTCAAGCCTCCTACAAGATCATTAACAAATATATTGAAGAGAATAGGGCCCAATACTGACCCCTGAGGTACTCCTCTAGTGACAGTCACCCAATCTGAGTGTGTACCATTAATAACCACCCTCTGTTTTCTATTACTGACAATATTGAATATTTTAATTTCACTTACAAAGATTTTTTACAGTTTAACAGTACATTGTATTGTACAATAAATTGTACCAATAAAGATATGTCTTCACGGGGGCGGAGCCAGCGCCGGTCTGAGATGGCCGCTTGATTCTGAGCTCCGTGCCACAGCCCGTTTCATGCACTAGCTATCAGTAGCAATCTGCCAGAAAATGGTCAAAATCGGCAACCCCAGAGCAGGGGACAGCTCCGGTACCAGCAAAAACCAAGTTGCAGGAGGCGACATGGATACATTTCTAAAGAAAGCGGCCGCTTCATACGTTGCCCGCGATTCTAAAATGGCGCCCGCTCAGCCTCAGAAGGCCAGATCTGATGACGAAAGTGACAATGAAGAACCGCAAGGTAGAGGGGCCCTTCCGATCACCAGAAATTACCTTAAGAACACCCTGAGTAAAGCCCTTGAAACCCTGCTAAGCGAAGTCGCGGCCATGCGACAGGACATGCGTCACATAGGGGACAGGGTGGAAACGCTTGAGAATCAGCAGATCCAGATGCTGGAACACCAGAGGGCCACGTCCAACTCCCTACAGAAATGCGGTTCTTACCTGAACCAACTTCAGAGTGCCCTGGAAGACCAGGAAAACAGGGGTCGCAGGAACAACCTGCGCATAAGGGGGATCCCTGAGTCTGTGCTACCCGGCGACATCCCAGCTGCGGTTGTCTCCCTCTGCTCCTCTCTCCTAGGCCCAGATTATGCATTGGAGATTGTCCTGGAAAGGGCTCACAGAGCATTAAGACCCAGACCCAAACCAGATGAACCTCCGAGAGATATTGTTTGAAGATTCCTCAACTTCCAAGTCAAGAATGCTGTCCAGGAAGCTGCAAGAAACAGACAAGACATCCTCTTTGGAGAGGCTCAGGTATCAATTTACCAAGATTTAGCCCCCTCAACTCTAAGGAAGCGCAAATTTCTCAAGCCCCTGACAGAGTGGCTGTGGGCGAACAGGATCCTTTATAAATGGAACTTTCCCTTTGGCATCTCCTTCTCTCATGGAGGCCGCCGCTTAAATATCACCACTTACGCCGATCTGGAGGCTGTTTATGACCACCTGCAAATCCCTCCTATGCCAATTGAGAATTGGGACTTATTCCTGGACTTAGGAGTCCTACCAGAAATCCCATCGGTTGAAGCTTTCACCGTACAGCACACCCCTAAGGCCCATAAAATAGGGAAGAGGAGTCGGTAGCTGACACCCAAGAGACTGTCTCAGGATTAATCTTCACGGACCTAGTCCGGTATATTCTTCACATACAGGGACGGTGCTTTCCTTTCTCCTGGACTATCCTGGATCTATCCAGATAATTTGCCTCTTCCTTATAAAGAATCCTTGGCTATTATTTGCCTTATTAGCTCAACATACTGCTAGTGGAACCAGGCTCTAGTCCTGATCAGTATAATAATTTCTCTGTATTGATTAATCCATGCTTCTCTTTTATGCCTCTCCTTTTTCCCCCCTCAACTTTCATCAACCTTCTCTAAACCTCTTCTCAAATAGTCTCTCTTTTTTTTTATCCTGCTTAAATTTTCCCTTTCCCGTAATACCTTACTGTCTCTCAACTCTCCTTGCTCTGACTGTCCGAGGAAGGCCTGACCAATCTTTCCTTCACATATTAAACCGACGATTGCTTGAACTAAAGATAGTTTAGTTCCAATTTGCAATCTCATGTGCAGAACGGTCTGTTCACCGGTCTTTGACCAATTTTCCCCCATGCTTTATACCAGTGGATGAATCCACTTTCTACGTCACTTATTTGTTTTCTTTTATTCTGTTCTCATTGTTTCCCCTCTCCCTTTGTTCAGTTTTAGGTACCTCACATACATTTTCCTGATCCTACCGATGGACACACAGGAACCGAAGGACCGGGCTTCTCTCCTGGACGAGGTGGCTATCCCGAAAACCGTAAGTGCCCTCTCCTGGACGACTAGCACACCATTTACTCTTCCTTACACAACAATCCTTGACCATAGCTGATATTCTCATAGCTTCGTATAACGTAAAGGGATTCAATTCACCCTCCAAAAGAAGCCAAATTTTCTCCATTTTACGTAAGGAGGGATCGGATGTGCTGCTCCTCCAGGAGACACACTTTAGGTTCAATCATTACCCTAATATGGAATTCTCTCATTACCCACTCTGGTTCCATTGTGGGGGAAGTTCCGCCTCGTCCGGGGGAGTAAGTATTGGTTTCAAAAGGAGGGTTCCCTTTAAATATATGGACCACAAGCAAGACCCGGAGGGTAGATTCATTATGGTTAAGGGGAATATAGGTGTCCAGATATATACATTCGTAAACCTCTATGCCCCCAACTCTAAACAGGCCAAATGGCTCGCCTCCATAGCTCCTTTGATTGCCTCCTTTAAGGAGGGCATAGTAGTGCTAGGGGGTGACCTTAATGTGGCCATCAACCCCCAATTGTAGTCATCATCTCACACAACCTCCCACTCAAAAAGATCCCTAAGGTTTATCAAAAATATACTTTGGGATCTCCATCTAGTAGACGTTTGGCGTGCCCACTATCCCGATACCCTGGATTATACGTTTTATTCCCATGTGCACAACAACTATCACCGAATAGATTATCTCTTTATCGCAAAAGAGCACCTCCAACTTTGCCAAACGGCCAAAATTGGGTCTATACATATTTCAGATCATGCTCCTATATTCCTTAAAGTAACCTCCCCTACACGGAAAACTAAAAGTTTTAACTGGAGATTAAATGAATCTATCCTTGGCAACTTAGATTCTAGAAAGAAAATAGCGTCACACCTGGAAGAATATTTCACCTTAAATTCCTCACCCGAACTCTCTCCACAGACCATTTGGGACGCACACAAACCCTATATTAGGGGGGAGTTCATCAGTTTAGGTGCGCACCTAAAGAAAACCAGGGAAAACAACATCAACACCCTCCTCTCCAAAATAAACAAATTAGAGTCGGTCCACAAACTTACCCTTTCTGAAATCCAACTCCAAGAGCTGTCTAAAGCAAGAGCGGAGTTAAAAACCTTACTACAGAATAACTCGGCCAAGTATTATCTTAGTTCTCAATATAAGTTTTTTGCTCATGGGGACAAAGCTTCCAAATTCCTCATGAACAGAATCAAATCCAGAAGATCCGACAATTACATTCACCAATTGTCTACCCCCAGCGGTGAACCAATTTTCGCTTCATTTAAGATCGCAAAACAATTTAGAGACTTCTATGAAGCACTATACAATCTCCCTTCCACCATGACTTCATCCGACCACTCCTCCCTAGTGGACGCCTTTTTGAAATCAGCCTCCTGCCCAATTTTATCAATAGATCAAAAACTTTCCTTAGAAACGCCATTTACCATGGAGGAGATCTCCACAGCCCTTGATCAGATGCCTAAGGGGAAAAGCCCAGGTCCAGACGGACTTCCTGCACTCTATTATAAGACCTTTAAAAAGCAACTTTTGCCATATCTCCTGACAGTGTGCGATCAATCCTTGAAAGGTATCCCTTTGTCCAGGGACATGACATCAGCTCATATAGCTTTGATTCCCAAAGAGGGGAAGGACTCTAAGCTTTGTGCAAACTATAGACCCATCTCCCTTTTGAATATCGACCTTAAATTACTTGCAAAGTTACTGGCCAATCGTCTGGCAGTCCTTCTCCCTCTTCTGGTACATATGGATCAGGTAGGCTTCGTACGTAATAGGGAAGGCAGGGATAACACCTCTAGAGTGGTTAACGCACTCTCCTATGCTAGACATACTTCCACTCCCCTTGTACTTCTCAGCACCGACGCTGAAAAAGCGTTTGACCGTATAAACTGGAACTATTTAAGTCATGTTCTTAAGTTTTTTGGCCTGCCTGATCCATATATCAAGGCTGTAATCGCTATGTTCGACCAGGCCACAGCTCGTGTCATGGTCAATGGTGACCTATCCACTCCCTTTCGAATTCAAAATGGAACTCGTCAAGGCTGTCCCTTTTCCCCTCTGCTCTTCATTTTGGCTATGGAACCCCTCCTATTTAAACTCAGAGCAGATACCAAGTTCGAAGGGATAACCCTTGGAGGTAGGAGTCACAAGATTGCTGCGTTCGCGGATGATGTCATGATAATGACATCTAACCCTAAATCTTCCCTCCCTGTAATCCTGGAACATTTAAAGGACTATAGCACTGTTTCCAATTTCAGGATTAACGAGAGCAAATCCACCATCATTAGCACAGGACTTTCACCTTCACTCAAATTCTCCTTAATGAAAGATTCCCCTTTTAACTGGTCCTCTCCAACCATTACCTATTTAGGAGTTAAACTGAGCCCCTCCATATCAGACCTCTTCAAACTCAATTACGTCCCCTTAAAAACTGCCTTATTCTCAGAGCTTGACAAACTCACCAAGTCAGTTCCAACCTTATCATGGTTTGGTAGGAAAAATATCCTCTCTGCCCTCATCATCCCACGTCTTACCTATCTCCAACAAGTTCTCCCAATTCCCGTGCCTAAATCCTACTATACTTCCCTAAAACAGAGATTTAGAACTTTCATTTGGAACGGCAGGAAAGCGAGATTCTCCTACTCCTTCCTGTCCCGTTCTTGCACGGCTGGTGGGATTGGGTTGCCAGATCCCGAATTATATGGGAAGGCCATACTAATGTCAAGAATTATAGACTGGTTGAGAAACACTGAGAGCAAATCTTGGGTGGCCATGGAACAAAACATTATTGGAATGCCGACTCGAGCCTTTTGCCTAGGCCATCAAACTCCCCCACAAATCAACTTACAACCCTTCCCACTCATCAAAGCAACGGTAGATGCTTGGAAATGGTGGAATCTTTCTCACTGCTCTATACCATTCCCCTCACCTCTTATCACGACCAGCGACATCCTTGGCTCAGCTACCAGTGGGCCCAGAAGCACTTCTTCTAAAACAATTAGATCCTCAACCTTGCCAATCTCTCTTTTCCTCGACCCCCAGGGTTTAACTCCTACAAATGAAACCATCAAAACCCTCCTGAATCCACAACCATGTGATTTCACTATCATCCCACTCATTAAATCCTTTATCCACAAAAATAACATAAATGGAGAATTTCTCCGTCCCCTAACCTAGTTTGAAGCTTTAATTGTCAACCCCAGCTCCCCTAAAAGACCTATCTCTCTTATCTATAAAAAGTTAAGATCTCCGCCTTTAGTTGTCAAACCAGCTTTCATTCGCTCATGGGAGCTGGAAACTGGGGTAGTTCTCCCTGTCCATTCCTTGCATACACTATTTGACACCCCGCATAAATCATCTAGATGTGTTAGGGCCCAAGAGAATGGCTACAAAATCCTATCACAATGGTATATTACCCCAATTAAATCTGCACGCTTCAAGGGTTTCTATCACTTCGTATGACATATTTAGGTGATCTAGGTGCTATGGGGGCGTCATTAGCACCTAGAGGCTCCGTCTACCTTCATAAACTGTCGCCGCCCAGCGCGTCCCTCCAGCCCGCCCATCTCCTGCTGAATGCGATCCTCTCCATGCGCGTCTCTGTTCTGCGCATGCGCAGTGAATGTATGACCGCTTCCCTGCTCAGACATCTCCACTGCGCCTGCGCCGATGACATCATAGTGCTCCGAGGAACAGGCGCAGTGGAGATGTCTGAGCAGGGAAGCGGTCAGACATTCACTGCGCATGCGCAGAACAGAGACGCGCACGGCGAGGATCGCATTCAGCAGGAGATGGGCGGGCTGGAGGGACGCGCTGGGCGGCGACAGTTTATGAAGGTAGACGGAGCCTCTAGGTGCTAATGACGCCCCCATAGCACCTAGAGGCTCATTAGCATATAGATATAAGTTGTTATTTTAGCAAAACGGCTGCCCCAAAACCTATCATAATAGGATGGTTTGTTAGAGCAGACACTAGCGGATCGCTAGTGTCTGACACCTAAATATGCCATACGAAGTGATAGAAACCCTTTCAATAGACCCATCTCAGTCGATTGTTGGAGATGCCAAAACGAGATAGATACCTTTCTCCATATCTGGTGGACGTGTCCTCCTATAAATAAGTGGTGGGCTGAGATCTTTCGGATTAGCTATCAGATATGTTGCTCTAACATCGCCATTTCTCCCTATGGAGCTTTACTCTCCTTTTTTAACGACGGGACATCCCTACCACCCACGTATCTTTTTAAACAGCTCTTGTTAGCTGCCCGTCTCTTAATTCCCAAATACTGGTTGCAATCTAGTCTTCCTTCAATGGAACAATGGAGATTGAAGATTGAAGATTGAGATTGAGATTGAACAAATACATTGTTTCGAAGAAATGGCTTCCTGGGAATCGCGGACCCATCTGTTATTCTTAAGAAAGTGGGCCCCCTGGACAAAATATAGATTTACTCAACACTAACCGTTTTATGTCTCCATCTCCTTCCAAAATATAAATAGTTCAGCTTAATAGCTGGATTCCAGTGGGGGGTGAACCTTTCCTCTTTCTCGGCCCTAAAGCGCAGTCTACTCAATTAGATCGGATGTCCGATTTATCTTACCCAATTATACTTCTTTGATTACAACCGTTCTATTCCTGTCGAGTATAACCTGGTTCTTTTTCCATATGACTGATGTATAACTCTAATAAGCTATGTTTCTCCCTATTATTGGATTGTAATATCAGTCACTCCTAATCCTTCATGTGCTTCAAGATGTTCATATGCTTATGTGGATGGTACCGATTTACACCAATGTTGGTGTTATGTTACATTGTATTTCTTTTAAGAATATAATAAAAAACTTTTAAAACTAAAACTAAAAAAAAAAAAAAAAAAAAAAGATATGTCTTCACACAAAACACATGCCATCATATGACTACATCAATTGAAAAATATAAAATACAGTGAGGAAAAAAAACATCACTTGGTCCATCTGACTGGTGTCACACATAGGTTCTTTTCTTGTGTTTTTGAGGGATTTTACATTTTTGTGTTTTTTTTTCCTACAGTAGGTGTTTGTGAGATTGTGCTTTTAGCACGACAGCGTCGCGCTGATACTCGGCAACATGGTGCCGAGATCTCACACTCACTGGAATAGTGACAGCACATCCCAGCAAGCGCGTCATAGAAGCGACGGGAGATCCGACTTGGATTCCCGCCAATTCTACACGTGTGCGGCGTTTGTTATGAATCCTGAGGGGGAAGTCCCCGCCGGATTTTAAATAAAAATCCGGCCTGGGTCCCCCCCTCAGGAGCATACCGGGCCCTTAGGTCTGTTATGGGTTATAAGGAGAGCCCCCCCTACGCCGAAAAAAACGGCGTAGGGGTCCCCCTACAATCCATACCAGACCCGTATCCAAAGCACGCTACCCGGCCAGCCAGGAAGGGAGTGGGGACGAGCGAGCCCCCCCCCCCCCCCCTCCTGAGCCGTACCAGGCTGCATGCCCTCAACATGGGGGGGTTGGGTGCTCTGGGGCAGGGGGCGCACTGCGGCCCCCCACCTCAGAGCACCCTGTCCCCATGTTGATGAGGACAGGGCCCCTTCCCGACAACCCTGGCCGTTGGTTGTCGGGGTATGCGGGCGGGAGGCTTATCGGAATCTGGGAGCCCCCTTTAATAAGGGGGCCCCCAGATACCGGCCCCCCACCCTAAGTGAATGAGTATGGGGTACATCGTACCCCTACCCATTCACCTGCAAGAAAAGTGGTAAAAACACAAATAAACCACACAGTGTATTAAAATATTTTATTTTTCTGCTCCGGAGGCCGCCCCCTGTCTTCTTTATTAGCTCTTTTACCAGGGGGGGGCTCTTCTTCTTCCGCTATCCCGACGGGTCTTCTCCACTATCCGGGGGGGTCTTCTCAACTCTCCGGGGTTCTCCTTCTGTCTTCTCCGCTATCCGGGGGGGTCTTCTCAACTCTCCGGGGTTCTCCTTCTGTCTTCTCCGCTATCCGGGGGGGTCTTCTCAACTCTCCGGGGTTCTCCTTCTGTCTTCTCCTTCTGTCTTGTTGACTCGGCGCACCCCGGTTCTTCGTCTCGCGAGACGTCTCGCGAGACGAAGAACCGGGGTGCGCCGAGTCAACAAGACAGAAGGAGAAGACAGAAGGAGAACCCCGGAGAGTTGAGAAGACCCCCCCGGATAGCGGAGAAGACAGAAGGAGAACCCCGGAGAGTTGAGAAGACCCCCCCGGATAGCGGAGAAGACCCGTCGGGATAGCGGAAGAAGAAGAGCCCCCCCCTGGTAAAAGAGCTAATAAAGAAGACAGGGGGCGGCCTCCGGAGCAGAAAAATAAAATATTTTAATACACTGTGTGGTTTATTTGTGTTTTTACCACTTTTCTTGCAGGTGAATGGGTAGGGGTACGATGTACCCCATACTCATTCACTTAGGGTGGGGGGCCGGTATCTGGGGGCCCCCTTATTAAAGGGGGCTCCCAGATTCCGATAAGCCTCCCGCCCGCATACCCCGACAACCAACGGCCAGGGTTGTCGGGAAGGGGCCCTGTCCTCATCAACATGGGGACAGGGTGCTCTGAGGTGGGGGGGCCGCAGTGCGCCCCCTGCCCCAGAGCACCCAACCCCCCCATGTTGAGGGCATGCAGCCTGGTACGGCTCAGGAGGGGGGGGGGCGCTCGCTCGTCCCCACTCCCTTCCTGGCTGGCCGGGTAGCGTGCTTTGGATACGGGTCTGGTATGGATGGTATGAAAAAAACGGCGTAGGGGGGGCTCTCCTTACAACCCATAACAGACCTAAAGGCCCGGTATGCTCCTGAGGGGGGGACCCAGGCCGGATTTTTATTTAAAATCCGGCGGGGACTTCCCTCTCAGGATTCATAACAAACGCCGCACACGTGTAGAATTGGCGGGAATCCAAGTCGGATCTCCCGTCGCTTCTATGACGGCTCTGTCTCCATCGCGGCAAGCCAGCTCGGCGCTGGCTCCCGCGATGGGGCTCGTAGGTGCTCAATCTCGCCGAGAAAGAGAGCGAGATTGACACAAAATCGGGTTCACCTACTGTAGCTTTCTTTGCTAAATTTTTTAGACAAAAAAAAAAAAATGCCAGTTCCATGTGTTGCATGGAAGTCTATGACAAATACTAAATGCAGTAAAACATATGTTTTTTGTACTGACAATTTTTCAGCCTCAAAGTGCCTTATTTTGGTCAATGCCAAATGTTTTCAAAGCACATGGAATGCTCTGGGCCTTCTGAGCCTTCTGTTTGCCTTCTCATTGGTGGGCATTTTTCTGTAGCTTAAAAAAAAAAGCATGTGCGATGTGAGTTGCATGAAAGGCCTATGTCAGGATTTCGGAGGTACTATCATGACCGGCGTGTCGATCACATACCTGACGCAAAGGGAGGGAAATGGGAAGGCCCTGTCCAAGGGAGAGGGAAAGGTGGTGACCCCTAACTCACCCTGAGGCTGGCACCTGACTGCCCTGACGTCCCTAGACGGGTTCCTCACCCGTACGCCGATCACGTGCCTAAACCCTGGCTTTCCCTGACATGAGCCCTACGTAGTGAATAGGGAGGTGGGAACACTAGTCCGCACAACTAATACTAAAGGAAAACACTAGGGAGAGGACAGACAATACAGACAAAACATATAATCCCAGGTGGGCGACAACAGTGGACAACAAAAGCCCAACAGGTATCCGGAGGGTAATGCTCTGGAACAATAACCAGGAATTACAGCTACACAGCTCCAGTGGGTCAGTATAGAAGTCCAGGCAGGAATATAGGCAGGTCCTATATCTGGCAACCAGAGAAGTGGGAGAGGGGAATATAAGGAGGTTGGGATTGCTGGACAAGAAACAGCTGAGGAGAAGAAGCTACGGATCCCTGAGTGAGCCAAAAAGGATTGCAAGGCAAACCCAGAAAGCTACTATTAAGAAACAGCACTATCTTTAGACATAGAGCACGCAGCCACTCGCTGCGACTTCCTGACCCCGGGTATAACGGAGTCAGACGTGGCTCTTGACACCCTCGTGACAGGTACTATCTTTCCTTGGGGAAAGCTCCTTAATTGGCGTGAGAAGGCATATAGGCTATATATGATCCTCTGAAATTTTGGGAAGAAAGGGATGCAAATGAGTTCTTAACAAGCTCTGCCTCTAATGCCACCATATTTAACACTACTACCTGGGCAGGAAAGCTTGTCCAGGGCAAACACGGCCAGTTGAGATCACAAATCAAATTTGTCTGCCCAGTCTTCCAGAGGATCTTGGATGTGGAGTGGCAGAGTGCAGTACAAGTATGTGTCACGGTCCCGCCTCTTTGATTTCCCTTTCTGTGTTGTTGCTGGGGATGACCACACTTCTTGTTTCAGGTGTAGCTTACGTGGTCATTCCTTCTCCTCTACTTAGTCCAGCTGTCACGACCGCTACCCCAGCAGCAGTCGTGTCGCACCAGACGGAGGGGAAGGGGGACCCTTATCTACGGATGGGAATAGTATGGCCACCCCTGACTAACCCTAAGCTGGCACCTGTCTGCCCTGATACCCTAGACGGGGTGTGAACCCGTGCGGCGAGCTGGATGCCTAAACCCTCAGTCACCCTAAAAAGGCCTAGAGTGGGGAAAGGCCGATGGGAGCACTAGTCACCATCACTCATGTCTAGGAGAACAGCAGGGGAAGACAGCAACAAACAAACTATATCAGAGATAGACTTATCCAGTCACGAGCAGAGAAGGCGATCCCAAACACGACAGTCCACGCCGGACAAGAGCTCCACAGCAACACCATCAAACGATCTCCTTCAAAGGTCAGAATAGAACTGGAAGTAAGGACTATATCTGGCAATGACTGCAAGTGAAAGTGAAACTAATATAGTAGCTGGGAGTGGCAGACAGGACTCACCTGAGAAGGAGGCCTACAAACTCCCAGTCAGGACAAAAAGGTTCACAAGGCAAAACCCAGATGACATACCCTGAACCACGGAGCAAACTCACAAGCTATCGCGAGTAGCAAGTCGCTGCGACCTTCTCCTCCCAGACCTGTCTGGATCAGTCACAGTTGTGACAGTACCCCGCTTTCTACGAGGGGCCCCTGGACCCTCAAGACCAGGCCTCTCCGGATGGGAGCTATGAAAAGCCCGAATGAGTCTGTCCGCTTTTATCTCTGATGCTGGAACCCACATTCTCTCTTCGGAACCATAACCTTTCCAGTGCACCAGGTACTGAAGAGAGCGGCGAACATATCGTGAATCAACAATCTTTTCTACCTGAAACTCAAGACTGCCATCAACAACCACCGGTGGAGGCGGTAGTGGCAATGGTTCAGGAGGTTCTACATATCTCTTAAGCAGAGATCTGTGGAAGACATTATGGATCCTTAGAGTCTGAGGTAGCTCCAGACGAAAAGCCACCGGGTAAATGATCTTAATTACCCTATAAGGACCAATAAATCTCGGACCTAATTTCCATGAGGGAACCTTCAACTTGATATTTCTGGTAGACAACCACACCAAGTCATTCACTCCAAGGTCCGGACCTTCAGAGCGCATCCTATCAGCCGCACGTTTGTATCTACCACCAATTCTCTTCAAACTTTCTTGCACACTCTGCCACACTGAAGAAAGTGAAGACGCAAATCGTTCCTCCTCGGGAATCCCAGACGGCCCCCCCTCACTAAACGTACAAAACTGAGGATGGAAACCATACGCACCAAAAAATGGTGACTTATCGGTGGATTCTTGACGACGATTATTAATGGCAAACTCGGCTAACGGTAAATAAGATGACCATTCCTCCTGATTTTCGGAAACAAAGCATCTCAAATATGTCTCTAGGTTTTGATTGGTACGTTCAGTCTGACCGTTGGACTGTGGATGGAAAGATGAAGAAAACGACAGATGAACCCCTAAACGAGAACAAAAAGCTTTCCAAAATTTAGAAACGAATTGGGTACCACGATCCGAAACAATATCGGAAGGGACCCTGTGAAGCTTCACGATGTGGTCAATAAAAACCTGCGCCAGTGTGTTAGCATTAGGCAATGCGGCAAGAGCAATAAAGTGCACCATTTTACTGAATCTGTCAACAACTACAAGAATAACAGTTTTCCCCGCTAATACTGGTAGATCCGTAATGAAATCCATTGACAGGTGCGTCCAAGGCCTGTTGGGGATGGCCAGAGGTAAAAGACGCCCTGCCGGACGAGTTTGATCTTCCTTAGAACGAGCACAGGTAGCACATGCAGACACAAAATTCAACACCTCCTGGCGCCATTTAGGCCACCAGAACCGACGAGACACTAACTCAGAGGTTGCCCTACTACCTGGGTGTCCTGCCAGTGTGGAGTTATGGTGTTCTTTTAGTATCTCCAGTCGTAAATTTTCTGGCACAAACAGTTTACCCGAGGGGCAGGAGGCCGGGGCGTCCCCCTGAGCTTCCAACACCCTCCCCTCTAAACCTGAGTGTAATGTAGAGACCACCACCCCCTTTTGCAAAATGGGCTCTGGTACCTCAACATCACCCCCTCCAGGAAAACTTCGAGACAATGCATCCGCCTTAGTATTTTTTGCCCCCGGGCGATAGGTTATTACAAAATTAAACCTAGTAGGGGTGATACGTTTAGCCTGTCTAGGGGTGATACAATTAGCAGACTCCAGATATAATAAGTTTTTGTGATCAGTAATCACCGTGACGGGATGAACCGCCCCTCCAAAAAATGACGCCACTCCTCAAAAGCCAACCTAATAGCCAAAAGTTCCCTGTTGCCAATATCATAGTTCCTTTCTGCAGTAGACAATTTCTTCGAAAAGAAAGCACACGGACGCCATTCACCAGGGGACGGGCCCTGAGATAGTACCGCTCCCACCCCCACCTCTGATGCGTCAACCTCTACAATAAAAGGAAGTGAGACATCTGGCTGTACGAGAATAGGGGCCGAGGTGAATCTCTCCTTCAGAGATGCAAAGGCAGTTTTGGCTGCATGTGACCATTTGGAAAAATCGGATCCCTTTCGGGTCATGTCCGTCAGTGGTTTGACCAGCAAGGAATAGTTTTTTATAAACTTTCTATAAAAATTGGCAAACCCCAGGAAGCGTTGCAATGCCTTCAGGTTCTCAGGCAGATCCCAGTCTATAATCGCCCGGACTTTCTCTGGATCCATGCGGAAACCTGAATCTGACAACACATACCCCAGAAATGGCAGTTCTTTTACGGCGAACACACATTTTCTAACTTAGCAAACAATTTGTTGGCCCTAAATATCTGCAGCACTTGTCTCACATGGATCTTATGTGTATCCAGATCCGGGGAATAGACCAGGATGTCATCAAGATATATCACAACAAATCTCCCGATAAGGTGACTAAAAATATCGTTGACAAAATGTTGGAATACCGCAGGCTCATTAGTAAGACCAAATGGCATGACCAGATTTTCATAATGCCCTTCCGGAGTATTAAAAGCCGTCTTCCACTCATCCCCCTCTTTGATGCGAACCAGGTTATAGGCTCCTCTGAGATACATTTTGGAGAACCATTTAGCACCAGCAACCTGATTAAAGAGGTCGGGAATGAGAGGAAGAGGATAGGGATCTCGGATAGTTATCCGGTTTAATTCCCGGAAATCCAGGCAAGGACGTAGGCCCCCATCTTTCTTTTTAACGAAAAAGAACCCTGCAGCCACA
The DNA here is from genome assembly GCF_905171765.1 of Bufo bufo. Taxonomy (NCBI): domain Eukaryota; kingdom Metazoa; phylum Chordata; class Amphibia; order Anura; family Bufonidae; genus Bufo; species Bufo bufo. The sequence goes on from NC_053390.1 coordinate 592,408,812, forward strand.
GGTGAAGAAGAGGGTCTGATGTGTCCCTTAGCCAAACTCTCCGAAATATAATCTTTCATAGCCTTCCTCTCCGGGCCGGAAAGATTGTATAACCGGGTTTTAGGTAGTTTGGCCCCAGGTAGTAGATTAATCGGGCAATCATATGGACGATGAGGTGGTAACCCCTGACAACCCTTCTCAGAGAACACATCCATAAAATCTGACAGAAAGGCAGGTAAAGATGTTACAGAGAGTGTAGAGCACCTACTACTCAAGCAGTTGTCCTTACAATGTTCACTCCACTCCACAATCTCCCCGGCCTGCCAATCCACCACTGGATTGTGAGTCACCAGCCAGGGAAGCCCCAATACCATAGGAGCCGGAAGACCGTCCAGGACATAACAAGAGATATGCTCTTTATGGAGGTCCCCTACCTGCAGATGGATATTATGAATAATCTGAGTTAGCTCTTTCTGAGTAAGAGGGGAGGAGTCGATGGCAAAAACAGGAATAGTTCTGCGTATCGGTTCTGGAGTAAAACCCAGAGCCTGAGCAAACCGTGAATCCACCAAGTTGACCCCCGCCCCACTGTCCAAAAAGACGGAACAGATATCAGTCTTATTGCCCGCCTCAACGGTAGCGGACAACAAAAACTGAGACATGCGTATGGAGGAAACGAATACGCCCAGACTGTTATCCTCCGCACAATCTGGGGACTCTAGTTTTCCTGGCGGCTCCTTTGTTTGTGGTCTCTTGGGTTCTGAGGGACAAACCTTTACAAAATGACCCCTCCCCCCACAACGAAAACAAACCTCTGACCTACAGCGGAACTTAGGAGGATTCACCCGTCTAGTGGCGCCCCCTATTTGCATTGGTTCGACTGGATCATAACAAACCGATCCCTGCCCTATAGAGGCCTCCGTAAAATTTAATAGTCTCTCCCTGAGTCGTCTGTCGATTCTTATGGACAGAGACATAGCAGCCTCCAGAGACCCAGGGACCTCGTATACCGCCAGCGCGTCTTTTAATTTTTCAGACAACCCCTGGCAGAACTGACTCCTAAGGGCCGAGTCGTTCCATAACGTATCAGTAGCCCACCTATGGAATTCGGAACAATATAGTTCAGCAGACCGGTTCTCTTGCCGAAGTCTACGTAGCTTAGACTCAGCCAGTGAGACCCTGTCCGGGTCATCATATACGAGACCCAGGGCTTCAAAAAACTCCTCCACTGATCGTAAGGCCAGAGAGTCTGATGGTAGGGAGAAAGCCCAAGCCTGCGGATCTCCTTGCAGGAGAGAAATTACAATACCCACCCGTTGTTCCTCACCGCCGGAGGATCTAGGGCGTAACCTGAAGAACAATTTGCAAGCTTCTCTGAAGGTTACAAATTGGTCTCTCCCTCCTGAGAACCTATCAGGTAAAGCCACTTTTGGCTCAGGAGTACCTTGGTTTCCCGTAGCAACGGTGGAACCCAAGGATGGCTGCTGCTGCTGCAGCACTGTTGCTTTTAATCCTGCCACTTCAAGGGATAATCCCTGTAATTTTTTCGCCTAAACCGTAACCGGATCCATAGTGGATAAGAAAAATACAAAGCAAAACAGCAAGCAAAAAAAAAAAAAGGAAATGTCACTTTTTTTTTTTTTTTTAAAAGGCCAGATATACTGTCACGACCGCTACCCCAGTAGCAGTCGTGTCGCACCAGACGGAGGGGAAGGGGGACCCTTATCTACGGATGGGAATAGTATGGCCACCCCTGACTAACCCTAAGCTGGCACCTGTCTGCCCTGATACCCTAGACGGGGTGTGAACCCGTGCGGCGAGCTGGATGCCTAAACCCTCAGTCACCCTAAAAAGGCCTAGAGTGGGGAAAGGCCGATGGGAGCACTAGTCACCATCACTCATGTCTAGGAGAACAGCAGGGGAAGACAGCAACAAACAAACTATATCAGAGATAGACTTATCCAGTCACGAGCAGAGAAGGAGATCCCAAACACGACAGTCCATGCCGGACAAGAGCTCCACAGCAACACCATCAAACGATCTCCTTCAAAGGTCAGAATAGAACTGGAAGTAAGGACTATATCTGGCAATGACTGCAAGTGAAAGTGAAACTAATATAGTAGCTGGGAGTGGCAGACAGGACTCACCTGAGAAGGAGGCCTACAAACTCCCAGTCAGGACAAAAAGGTTCACAAGGCAAAACCCAGATGACATACCCTGAACCACGGAGCAAACTCACAAGCTATCGCGAGTAGCAAGTCGCTGCGACCTTCTCCTCCCAGACCTGTCTGGATCAGTCACAGTCGTGACACCAGCCTCACCCATCATGCTATGCGGCTGATAGCTCCTTGTTCATGGAAGTCCTGGTGTTGGTTTTCTCTGAGTTCCTGCTCGTCCGCATACTTCTGGAAGCTAAGTTTATTTTCTTTGTTGTTTTATGTTTTCCCCTACCTGCTAATATTAGGCCTGAGGGGGTCTCCTATTCCTTCATCTGTGAAGGAATAGGCCATCCGTGTCCTGACACTATCTGCAGGGCCCTGTTAGGGTTAGATAGGGATTAGGTTCCTGCGTATAAACATTCCTACCATCAAGGTCTCTTCATACTGATAGCCGTCAGGGTTCGGCGTAGGGAATCACTAGGTGTGACCATTTAACCTTTCCCTAGGTTCCAGGCCTAATACCTTTTCCCTTCCCTTCTGTGTTCAGTGTGGAGTGTATTTACAACACTGCACCATGACATTATCAACCGTAGCAAACCGTCATTTTTTGTCTGTGTCAGTGAGGCTATGTATACTATCGATGCACTGGCTGGACATTTGCAAGGTCTGTATTTAGAGGTAGCCGACCTCCGCTCGCAGATACAGGGATCATAGGCTGCTGGTGTCAGTAGTACTTACCAGGGCTGTCCTGAACCTAAAGTTGCACTGGTTTTCGGGGGGGAGCGACAACTTCATTCGGTTCAGAGAGTCATGTAAGTTGTACTTTAAGTTACGCCCACTCTCATCTGGGAAAGAATCAAAGAGCTGGTATTATTATTTTGTTGCTTAAAGGGTACGCTCAGTCTTGGGCTTTTTCTTTGCGGTAGATACATTTTTCAGAGCTCTAGGTCTCATCTATGATGACCCGAATCGTATCTCCCTGGCCGAGACCGAGTTACGTGGTTTACGACAGGGAGAGTGTTATGCGGAGATCTACTGTATTGCTCTGAATTTAGGAGCTGGGCTACGAATACGGAATGGAATGATCCAGCTCTCCATAGTCAATTCTGTCAGGGATTGTCTGAGAGGCTAAAGGACGCCTTAGCCTTTCATGAAAATCCTGAGTCACTGGAAGCGGCTATGTCCCTTGCCTTACGTATGGATAGACACCTGAGAGAGAGATCAAAGGTCCCTCTCAGGACATTTTGTTAATGTTTGTCCTTACATTCTGCGTCAAGGTGAAAACAAGAAGAAAACGTTTTCTCATCTCACTCTTGGTGGTGTGGATGGGGAGTCAGAGATCTTTTGCCATTTACTGGTAGTACCCGATTTCTCCTGTCTGCCGAGGTGCTGTGGGAATTGAGGTGTTTGTTGACAGTGGGGCAGGGGTTAACCTAATTGATGGTCAGTTCGTCCATATGCATGGGTTGACAACAAGTGCATTAGAGAAAAAGATTTCTGTATTCACAATAGACTCCGCACCACTTAATTAGAAATGTTTGTCACAGATGGTGCAGGACATCCGTTTAAGAGTGGATGATTTTCATCAGGAATCCATTTTGTGTTTTGTGCTGGAGGGTCTGCCTGCTCCATTGTTTCTGGGTTTACCATGGTTGAGCAAACATAATTCTACCATTGACTGGCAAGCGGGACAGATTCTCAATTGGAGTGATTATTTCATGGACAACTGTCTTAATACATCTCTTTCTGTCTTGACCACTAACGCTGTTCCCTCTTTTATTTCAGATTTTTCTGATGTATTTTCTGAGAGAGGTTGCCCGGGGTTACCCCCACATCGGGAATATGATTGTCCTATCAATCTTATTCCCGGAGCGAAGTTGCCCAAATCTAAGTATATTGGGTTGTGACGGCTCACCTTGTTGTTATATATGGAGTGGGTGCTCCAACTGATAGACACACCCAGTCTATAGAGTAAAGAGTAAATATAAAATATAGATCAGTCGTGCACACATCATATGGAAGTAAATCTGTATATATACAAATTTCGGTTGACCACTGAGGAAGGAGACCGAGATCTCCGAAACGCGTCTGGTGAAAGAGGACCCCCAGCTGAACGTTTCTCAACAAACACCGGACCCCTATGTCCTGAAAGAGCGCTCTAATTAAGTTTTTCTGACGGAACACCTGACGTCTACTGCAACCCTAGAAAGTCAACCTGTACTCCGGACCTGGTAATCATCCCACACCTATGGAGATACCTTGGCGGATACAAGCACCACAAGTTCTGTAGGCATGTGGGACGCGGCGGCCACAGATATATATAACATCAACGGGCTACTGCAAATGAGACGACACTATCAGGTTGCTCATATGAGGATTTAAAATCCGGAGACAACTACAGTAACTGTGAGTAAGAGATACAATACTCAACTATTCTCAGTGTATGTGCAGATAATAAGGCCGACAGACTGAAATTATATAACTATAAAACGGAACTTGCATTCATATGACACTGAAACTGGAGCAATTAAATATCATCTAAACATCACAGGGTGCTTTTTGCACCGCTACCCTGAAGGAGGAACTATAACTTTTATGGTATTGGATGTTAATCTTCGATTATTGCTGGATAGAATATGAGCATCCAGGTCCGTGCTGCATAGTGTAGCGAGATTAATGGCGATTTACCAACTTGCTGAATATAACAGATTGTAGTTTTGTATTTTACATTATTTTATTTTCTAATCTTTAAATACTGTATTTTATGCTGTTTTTACATATTATTGTGTTTGAATCACTGCTAGAAAGATATTATCTCAATTATTTTCTGCATCGTTGAACCGCTGAACTGTAATATAACATTTCTGTCTAATGTGGCATTTACCTCATCGCAGTTAGAATTGTGCACTCATAACACTTTTTATATATTATACCTAGAAGGTTTACACTCACCTAAAGAATTATTAGGAACACCATACTAATACGGTGTTGGACCCCCTTTTGCCTTCAGAACTGCCTTAATTCTATGTGGCATTGATTCAACAAGGTGCTGATAGCATTCTTTAGAAATATTGGCCCATATTGATAGGATAGCATCTTGCAGTTGATGGATTTTTGAGGGATGCACATCCAGGGCACGAAGCTCCCGTTCCACCACATCCAAAAGATGCTCTATTGGGTTGAGATCTGGTGACTGTGGGGGCCATTTTAGTACAGTGAACTCATTGTCATGTTCAAGAAACCAATTTGAAATGATTCGAGCTTTGTGACATGGTGCATTATCCTGCTGGAAGTAGCCCTCAGAGGATGGATACAAGTTCTCATTCTGTTTACGCCAAATTCGGACTCTACCATTTGAATGTCTCAACAGAAATCGAGACTCATCAGACCAGGCAACATTTTTCCAGTCTTCAACAGTCCAATTTTGGCGAGCTCGTGCAAATTGTAGCCTCTTTTTCCTATTTGTAGTGGAGGTGAGTGGTACCCGGTGGGGACTTCTGCTGTTGTAGCCCATCCGCCTCAAGGTTGTGCGTGTTGTGGCTTCACAAATGCTTTGCTGCATACCTCGGTTGTAACGAGTGGTTATTTCAGTCAACGTTGCTCTTCTATCAGCTTGAATCAGTCGGCCCATTCTCCTCTGACCTCTAGCATCCACAAGGCATTTTTGCCCACAGGACTGCCGCATACTGGATGTTTTTCCCTTTTCACACCATTCTTTGTAAACCCTAGAAATGGTTGTGCGTGAAAATCCCAGTAACTGAGCAGATTGTGAAATACCCAGACCGGCCCGTCTGGCACCAACAACCATGCCACACTCAAAATTGCTTAAATCACCTTTCTTTCCCATTCTGACATTCAGTTTGGAGTTCAGGAGATTGTCTTGACCAGGACCACCCCCCTAAATGCATTGAAGAAACTGCCATGTGATTGGTTGACTAGATAATTGCATTAATGAGAAATAGAACAGGTGTTCCTAATAATTCTTTAGGTGAGTGTATATTCGTTATGTTCGTTATATATTTGTTATATACTTTTTACATCTTTCCACATTTTTTGCACTTATTAACTCACGTGAACACTCAAATATATAAATTTTATCAATTTTATTGGCACAAAATCACTTTAGGGAATATATTCTGCTATGACCATTATATATTGAATAATATTCTCAATACCGGTGACGTTATACAACATTTAATAGATTGTTTTATAGGTATAATAAATATTGAATACTATACACGAGGCAAGTCTTGTGTGTATATATATATATATATACAGATTTACTTCCATATGAGGTGTGCACGACTGATCTATATTTTATATTTGCCCAAATCTAGGTTATTTAACCTCTCTGAACCCGAAAAAGCGGCATGCGAGAGTATATTGAAGAGAGTTTGGCTAAGGGACATATTAGAACTTCCAAGTCCCCAGTGGCTGCAGGGTTTTTCTTTGTAAAGAAGAAAGACGGAACCCTTAGGCCATGGCTGGACTTCCGTGAGCTCAATCAGATTGTGGGTGCCAAAGTGTTCTCCGAGTTTGACCTCAGGGGGGCATATAATCTGGTCAGGATCAAGGAAGAGGATGAAAGGAAGACGGTGTTTAATACCCCAGAGGGTCATTTTGAGAGTTTGGTCATGCCGTTTGGATTAACTAATGCTCCTGCGGTTTTTCAGCGTTTTGTTAATGATATCTTTCATCATTTGGTGGAGAGGTTTGTTGTTGTATATCTGGATGACATATTAATTTATTCTCCAGATATGGAGACTCATCAGGATCACATGAGACAGGTGTTACAGATCCTAAGAGAAAATAAATTGTATGCTAAGATGGAGAAGTGTGTATTTGCAGTTCAGAAAGTGCATTTCCTGGGTTACCTACTCTCATCTTCAGGTTTTCATATGGATCCTGAGAAGGTCCGTGCTGTGTTGGACTGGGATCAACCCGAAAATCTAAAAGCGCTTATGCGGTTTTTGGGATTCACCAACTACCACCTTAAATTTATTTTGAACTACTTGACTGTGGTCAAACCTTTGACGGACATGACTAAGAAAGGTTCGGATGTCTCAGTCTGGTCTGATGCGGCATTACAAGGCTTTTCTGCGGTGAAGGAGTGTTTAGCGTCTGCTCCTATACTAGTGCAACCTGATGTGTTGCAACCATTCATTGTGGAAGTTGACGCATCCGAGGTGGGGGTAGGAGCAGTTTTGTTGCACGGTCCTTCACCTAGTAAATGGAGCCCATGTGCTTTCTTCTCTAAGAAACTCTCAGCTGCAGAAAGGAATTATGACGTGGGTAATAGAGAGTTGCTGGCCAATGAGTTGGCTTTGAGGAATGGCGTCATAATGTTTTTCACAAAGCTTTACTCAAAAAGTATGTGTCACCTGTATCTCCTGCACAGGAATCTCCGCCGCCAGTGGAGGAGGTTGCCGGTCAACTAGGATTCGAGGTTTCTAGAATCCTTGATGTGAGGAAGGTTCGTAATTCTTTGCAATATTTAGTTCACTGGAAGGGTTTTGTTACCGAAAAAAGGTCTTGGGTGCCAGAGAGTAAAATGCATGCTACAAGGCTGGTGAGGAGGTTTCATTTAATCCACCCGGATAAACTGTCTCTAGTGAATATGGGTCCGGTGGCCCCTCGTGGAACGGGGGGTACTGTAACGGGCAGGCGGCAACACGCTCTTCCTCTGCAGCAATGCCGGCATCCCGCTAGTGAGGAGAAGCGAGGACGCGGCCGGCGTCCTCATCTCCATGGTGACAAGGGATCGGGGAGGACACGGCCATGCATGATTCCTCAGCATGACCGGCATCCTCCATCCCTAGACAACGATCAGCTGGGGAACTGAGTGCCGATGTTAATGAATCGGCAATCAGCTGTACTGAGATGCGGTACATGGGTCATGTGATGCTGGCCACGTCACATGACCCATCTAGAGGACCTATTTAAACAGGTAACCTGCTGGCCACAGGTTGTCTGTGATTGGTCTTACTTGATATTTGTGATTCCTGTGTGTGCGACTTCTACCTTTTTACCTCACCTTGTATTTGACTCTGACTTGGTTCTACCTCCTTTATTGACGAGATCACTTGGTTTCTGACCTCGGTTCGTATTAGATCCTGACCTGGGGTTACCCCTGGTACTGACGTGACCTTCTGGCTTTTGACCTCAGCTTGTTCTCACTTGTGTAACCTCCTATCCTTGACCTTGGCCCATTGCTATTCTGGGCCGGCCTGGGAAGCCTTGCTTCTGTGTGATCTGTCTCTCTATTGTGTACTCTCTGTGTTGTTCCTTTCATTAGGCCCCTGCACATACGTAAGCTAGGGACTGGCGCCCAGTTGTACGCCGTCGGTTAGAATGAACCTTGCAAGTAGGTAGGGATAGAGGTGTGGGTGGAGTTTAGGACTCACCTCATCCCTACCTCAAGTGACAGGGTGATTCTGTGTGGCTGCCCACAAGAAACATTAAGTTGAAAGTACTCTCCTGGAAACTGGGTCCAAAGTTGATTGGTCCATTTAAAATCATTGCCATTGTTAACCCGACTGCCTTTCGTCTTGAACTCCCTCAGGCTTTGAAGATTCATAATGTGTTCCATAAGTCATTGTTGAAGAGACATGTAAAACCTGTTAAACCATCCTCCTTGCTTCCCGCGCCTATCATGGTGGATGGTAATCTAGAATTTCAAATAGCCAGAATAGTGGACTCCCGAATTATCAGTAGATCCCTCCAGTATCTCGTCCACTGGAAGGGTTACAGACCAGAGGAGAGGATGTGGGTTCCAGCAGCCAAAGTTAATGCTAATCGTCTTGTGAAAGCTTTTCACAGGGCTCATCCAGATAAAGACGGTCCTGGGTGTCCGTACTGTCACGGTCCCGCCTGTGACAGGGACTAGAATAGCGAGGAGACTGGCTGCACATGATTGACAGCCTCTTTGGTTTCCCTTTCTATGTTGTTGCTGGGGACGACCACACCTTTTGTCTCAGGTGTAGCTTAAGTGGTCATTCCTTCTCCTTTATTTAGTCCAGTCTTACCCATCATGCTATGTGTTTGATAGCTCCTTGTTTTTGGAAGTCCTGGTGTTGGTTCTCTCTGAGTTTCTGCTCATCCGCATACTTCTGGAAGCTAAGTTTATTTTTTGTTGTTTGTTGTTTTCCCCTACCTGCTGTTATTAGGCCTGAGGGGGTCTCCTATTCCTTCATCTGGGAAGAAATAGGCTATCTGTGTCCTGACACTATCTGCATGGCCCTGTTAGGGTTAGATAGGGATTAGGTTCCTGTGTATGAACATTCCTACCATCAAGGTCTCTTTATACTGATAGCCGTCAGGGCTCGATGTAGGGACTCACTAGATTTCCCTTTCCCTAGGTTCCAGGCCTAATACCTTTTCCCTTCCCTTCTGTGTTCAGTCTGGAGTGTATTTACCACACTGTGCCGTGACAGTATGCCACCACCTGCTGGTTCAGGTTCTGCTCCATGTTTTGCTGCTAGTGGTGGGTTGTTCCTTCAGTAGGCAGGTGAAGAAAAGTGCTTATTAGAGACTCCAGACTTAAGTTGCTGCTGATGGAGCTGGTTCTGCTTCTTCCTCCCCCCCACCTCCAGCAGACATGGCAGTGGAAATTGAGCACATAGCTGTTAACTGACTACATAGGATGTCTCAATAGTAGTTGAGTTTATCCTCCCTCTAAGTGGGTGAAAAAAGGCCTCAATTTTGGAGCAGTAGCGAGGGTCTAACATGGTGGAAAGCCAGTAGTCATCCCTTTGCTGAATGGTGATAATACAGCTGTCACTAAGCAAGCAACTCAGCATGAATCTGGCCATTTATGCAAGGGACTCAGAGAAACTCCCTGCCTCCATCTCCACTGCATACTGCCACGGTGTGTCATGGTCATCTACCTGGTCTTTCTCATCGCCCTATAGCTCCTCCTTCTCCTCCTCTCTTGTCACTTGTGCAGGAAAATCACTAATTTCTGTATACATTACTTGTGCATGAATGTCCTCCTCCTCTCAACATTTGAAGGGTGGAGTTCCAACGGATGGAAACGTTGCATATCAGACAATGTTGGGGAATGCTATTCTGCCTTTGCAGCTCAAGGAGGGCGTGCTTTGCAGTGTAAGAGTGTCTAAAGTGCATACACAGTTTCCTGGCCATTTTCAGGATGTCTTGCAGTTAGGTGGAAGACTTCAGGAACCGCTTTACAACCAGATTAAAGACGTGAACCATGAAGGGCGCATGGGTCAGCCCTCTTTGAAGCAGCGACGACAAGATGTTCTTCCTGTTTTTGGTGACCATGGTTCTGATTTTCATTTTGTAAGGAGAGAGCCAGGATTCAATTGGACATGGAACAATTTCTACCCAGTTTGACCCAGGCAAACCAAATGCAGAACATCATGACACCTCCATTCTCTGCATAGGTGGTATGCTGTAGGAGCACTCTGAATTGTACCTGAAGTGGAGGCTTAGGACAAGGTGGATGATTAGAATGCAGAGGAGGACATTGGCGCAGGACTCACAGCTCGAAAACATGGAGGCGGCATTGCCGTCACCTGTCAAAATTGCTGGTGTGGCTGGGCAGGAAAAACATTTACCCAGAGAGCCATAAAGGACAAAAATTGTCCTTGACCATAGTTAAAGCTCCATACCTCAGTGCTGTCATGAACTTCTGCAGACACTGACAGGCTCAAGGACTGGCCCACCTTCTGTTCAACATACGTGTGCAAGGCTGGTACAGGGTTTTTGGAGAAGTATTGATGGCTTGGGACTCTCCTCCTTGGCTCGGCTTCAGCTTCTGCACCATTGGATGAGTGCACGCATACTATTATCTTTATACAATCGGCTCAGTTATTGATTGCTGTTGAAACGCGTGAGGAGGAGTAGGAGGATCAGGACCAGTAGATGATGGGAAGGAAACACAGCTTCCTACTGCTGAGGTGTGGAGCCTTGACTGCTGGAGAAGGGTTGCGGGCCACTCGGAGATGCAGCGGTTGCTCCATCAAGCTGTACCACCACATTAGCACCATGGTTTTCCCAGGCCACTTTATGGTGATGCTGCATGTGTTAATGCAGGGCCGTGGTGCCAACATTGGCACCCTGCCCATGCTTCACCTTCTCCCCACAGATTCTACAAACTGCCAGGCTGATTTTCTCAGGCAACTTGATGGAAAAATTCCCTGGCGAGTATGGCATTTTTCCCCACCACTCAGTGCTGACTGCCTGCTGCCGCTGCCTCCATGAACCGGTGCATTGCTAGTTCTTTCCGGACAGGTAGACTCCTGAGTAGCAGACAGTCTACTCCAGACACGTTTGGCTCCAGACCTCACACTGCTGCCACCTTGCTGACTCACAGCCATACTATGACCCTGCTGGTTCAGCTGCTGCCTCGCACACAAGCTGCCACCCTCATCCCTGATGATGAAGCCCCCTCTTCACCCAGCTCCCATGTGCGATTGGCTACATCATCATCTACTAATGTCAGCACATCACTGATGTCTCCCTCATCAGTCTCAGGGCTCCATGCCTGACCGCTTGCAACACCTGGTCCCATGCAAATCTCATCATCGCTCCTTGCCTGCCTACCAGAGGAAGCAGCAGATCTCTCCTCCACATCTTGGCTGGGCAGTAGCTGTTAACTGTCCTCAATAAGCTCGTCCTCGCTAAAAAGTGTATCACAGCCGGTGGCATACAATACTTGCCAAGCAGAAGGAACAGAAAATGAAAGAGGCATGTTCAAGAGAGGTGGGGGCACAGAGCTTGTTCCTGGGCCAGGCCAATTAAGCTTGGTGTCAGAGGAACCCACATACTTCTGGCTGGGGGTATCTGACGTCACTTGAGATGATGTTGAAGACTGAGCCAACCATTCAAGGACAGCTGGATTGCTGGTCAAAACACGACTGCTGCATGACACTGGCAGCTCTGGCCTGTCACTGAGACTGCTGTTACCACCACACCTTCTTCTGCTGCTACCTCTGCCAGCTCCAGAAACATTTTGGTCACAGCCTGTTTCATTAGAAGGCATCTGTCTGTCTGTAATGCCGCCGACGCGACGGCCTTTTGTTCGTCTGCCGCGGTCCTTGCGTTCCACCGTGGAACGCGGAAGACGCGCGAACTCCGGGTTGTGGCGCGGCGGCTGCGTTCCACTGTGGAACGCGGAAGTCATTCGGACCAATCAGAGGTCCCTATTGCACTTCCTGGTTCCATTTAAGGGGGCTGGTGAGGCGGCATGGCGTGCTGTAATTGTTGTCGGTACGCCTGCTGCCTCACCACCTGTGTATGGGATCTCCAGAAACCGAACCTTTCACCTCTCCCCTGCTGTCATCTGGGAGACGGACCCGCTACAGTTACCCCGCTGCCATCCGGAGGACAGATCTGCTCAGTAACCGGACCCTTCTCATTTCCTCACTACCATCTGGAAGACGGATCCACTCTGGTCTGATACTGCAGTCTCCTTGGGAGTTTCCACCATCGCATAGCGCTGCCAATCGCAAGTACCCTTTATGTGAGAGAGCTTCTCTCCTTTACTTACATGCAGGCTGAGATAACTGTGTAGGACTCTTACTGAGTGGCCCCTGTTAACCTGCGGCAGCTACCGCATTCTAATATTCTAACACCTAACCGCAGTCTATGAAGCAATAGTACTGTGCCGACCTGAATTGTTTTCTCCTGATCACGTGATGGTAGAATCTCAAACTCACCGTTGAGGTTGTGAGTGACGCCTGAGATTCATATCTGATTGATCATAATAACCCGCAGTTGAGATCCACTGTTGAAAAAATTGCAGACGTGACAGTATTACAGCACCCGTAAAGATGGATCCAGCGGAACTCGCTAGACATATGGTTTCTTTATCCCAGAGAGTCGAGACCCTGTCTGCCTCTGTGCAGGACCTGCAGCTGGAGAACCAGAGATTGCGTACTTTGGTTAACCAAAACACAGGTGCTACACCTCCCAGAGAGGGACCTGAACCCAAGGTCTGTGCCCCCGAACCCTTCTCCGGGGATAGGAAAATATTCCGTCAGTTCATAAGTTCGTGTAGACTCATGTTTGATCTTCGTCCACGCACTTACTACAATGACCGTATAAAGGTACTCACACTCATTTCCTACCTTAAAGGGGAACCCCGAGCCTGGGCCGAGACCTACTTTGATGAAGAGGATGAGGTCCTAGATTCTTTCCCCAGATTCATGGAGGCCATGGCACTCCTCTATGATGACTCTGGTAAACAATTGACCGCCGAGACTGCCATCAGAGCACTTAAACAAGGCCGCCGACCAGTCGAAGATTATATAGCCGAGTTTAAACGGTGGGCCAGGGAGACGGAGTGGAATAATCTCAGTCTTCGTAACCAGTTCCGCCTCGGCCTCTCGGAGGCCTTGAAAGATGAGATTGCCCGTGATGAGTTACCTCCCACCTTAGACGACCTAATCCAACGCTCTGTTACGATTGACCGCCGCCTCCGTGAACGGAGAGCAGAGAGAGTCTTCACCCCCACACCAACCGTAAGAGGAGCCAGATCTACCCCTAAAGAGGAGCCAATGGAGCTAGGAACCCTACGGGGACCCCTCACGCCGGCTGAAAAGGCCAGGAGACGCACGTTGAACCTATGTCTCTACTGTGCCTCCCCTGACCACGTAGTAGACGACTGCCCGGCGGTTAAAAAGAAGACAGAAGGTAGGGAGATACATATCTGCAAATTGACACATAGTCTCTGCCACCACAATTCTTACATATACATTTCTCTCAGCTTACAGTGGGATACCGAGAGGATTATCGTCAAGGCCATGATAGACACCGGAGCCTGTGGCAACTTTATAGATTCACATCTGGTTAAGTCCAATAAAATACCCCACACCCTGAAGCAGAAACCCGTCTCAATTACTTTTTTAGATGGGTCCACATCCCCTTCAGGACCAATCTCTCACCACACCCAACCACTGCTCGTGGCCTGTGGAGAGGGTCACATCGAACACCTTATCTTTGATGTCATTTCCTCTCCCATGTTCCCTGTAGTACTGGGGCTTCCCTGGATCAGACTTCACCAACCTTCTCTCCTCTGGCCTATAGGGGAGGTACAGTTGGATTCCCACTACTGTACCACCACTTGTTATCCAAACACTGCACTTATGCAGGTCGCTCCCATGGGGCTACCTCCCCATCTCGCTGAATTCGAAGACGTTTTCAGCCAATCTGGTGCAGCCACACTTCCCCCACATAGACCCTATGACTGCCCAATTGACCTTATCCCAGGCAGTCCTCTTCCTACGGGCCGCATTTATCCGCTGTCCCAACCAGAATTAGTCCACCTGAAGGCCTACTTAGATGAAAATATAAAAAAGGGTTTCATAAGGCCCTCAACCTCACCTGCTAGCGCAGGGATGTTCTTTGTGAAAAACAAGGATGGCGGATTAAGGCCAATAATTGACTACAGAGGACTCAACAAAATTACCATAAAAAACCGCTACCCTCTTCCACTCATCCCCGAACTGATCGAGAGGTTACAATCATCCCGTATTTTCACCAAACTTGACCTCAGAAGCGCATATAACTTGATCAGGATCCGGGAAGGGGATGAGTGGAAGACGGCATTCAGAACCAGGTACGGACTGTTCGAGTACATGGTAATGCCTTTCGGGTTGTGCAATGCCCCGGCGACGTTCCAGCATTTCGTTAACGATATTTTTCGTGATCTGCTGGACGTCTGCGTGGTAATCTATTTGGATGACATTCTGGTGTACTCGGACAGTCCTACCGACCACAGGAGGCACCTAAGATGGGTGCTGTCCCGTCTTCGGGTCCATTCCCTTTTCGCTAAAATAGAGAAATGTATCTTCGAACAGCCTTCCATTTCCTTCCTGGGATATCACATCTCCCCCCAGGGGATTCAAATGGATCAGTCCAAAGTGGAATGCATCCAGGCCTGGCCTGTGCCCCACACACGCAAAGCACTCCAACGATTTCTAGGCTTTTCCAACTACTACCGGAAATTTATAAAAAATTTCTCAGAGATAGTAAAACCCTTGACAAGACTAACCAGTACTACAATACCCTATACATGGTCCTCCGACGCCCAAAAGGCTTTCGAAATACTCAAACAGAGGTATACCTCAGCTCCCATACTCCAATTACCCAACACCGATTTCCATTTTGTCCTAGAGGTTGATGCTTCCCACCTCGCCATAGGAGCAGTTCTATCGCAACAACCATCCCTTTCTGAACCCTTGCACCCAGTTGCATACTACTCCCGAACTCTAAATACTGCTGAGAAAAATTACCCCATTGGGGAAAAAGAGCTGTTAGCTAGTAAGGATGCTCTGGGCAACTGGAGACATCTTTTGGAAGGAGCCAAACATCCCATCATGATCTACACTGACCACCGCAATTTACAGTTCCTCAAAACTTGTAAAACCATGTCGGCAAGACAAGTACGGTGGAGCCTTTTTTTTGATCGTTTTGACTTCCATATATCTTACAGACCAGGTTCCAAAAACACAAAGGCTGACTCCCTCTCCAGGTTATACGAAGAGAGTACTGACGCAGAACCTCCTGCCTTACTACTTCCGGCAAATCGGTTTGTGGGACTCGCCACGGGATTCAAGGAGCTCCTAAAACATGCTCCCTCTGAAGGGGATCCTCCTGCTCCTCCTGGGTTGACACCAACCGATGGATTCCTTTTCAAAAACGACAAACTTTACATCCCTCCTAGAATGCAACCTTCTGTCATTCGACTCATGCATGACACACCCCTAGCGGGCCACCCAGGCATCACCAAAACGTTGGAGCTTGTACGCAGAAAATTCTGGTGGCCAGACATGACCAAATCAATCCACGAATATGTCTCCACCTGTGATGTCTGTGCCTCTACCAAAACCGACAGAAAGCCTCCCTACGGGTTACTGATGTCACTGGAAACACCCACCAGACCTTGGGAGATTGTCTCTGTCGATTTTATAGTCGACCTCCCTCGCTCAGAGGGTTGCAACACCATCATGGTTACTGTCGATCTATTAACCAAAATGGCTCACTTCTCCCCACTTAAAAAATTACCATCATCAAAAGAAACCGCCCAAACTTTCCTCAGCCAAGTCCTTCGATTGCACGGTTTACCCTCCGCGATTATTTCCGACAGGGGCAGTCAATTTGTATCAAAATTTTGGAAGGCACTATGCACAGCCCTCCAAGTTGATCACAGGATGTCGACCGCATACCACCCACAAACTAACGGCCAAACAGAGCGAGTAAACCAGTGTCTAGAACAATACATTCGATGCTATTGCAGCCATCTCCAAGATGACTGGTTCGATCTACTACCTCTGGCCGAGTTTGCATACAACAATTCAATGAACTCCTCCACTCAATACTCTCCTTTCTATGCAAACTACGGTTTCCACCCCACCAACCTGCCCCCTAATTACTTACCCGGGAACGTTCCTGCAGTTCAGGACTATCTCGAATGTCTAAGAGAGACTTCCCTTGCAATACAAGGTAATCTGAAGACCGCAAAAGAGCGACAAAAAAGACATTATGACACTCGACACTCTAATCCCCCCGCATACTGTGTGGGAGACATGGTATGGTTGTCCACGAGAAATCTCCGCCTTAACGTGCCCGCTAGGAAACTCGGTCGCCAATACATCGGACCATTTCCCATCGAGAAAGTCCTGAATCAAAATGCGGTACGCCTAACTCTCCCTCCCGACTGGAAAATCCATCCCTCTTTCCATGTCTCCTTGCTTAAACCGTACAAACCTAACCGACTCCCCCTTAGAGCCTTCCCCCCTGGCCCCCCAATTCAGGTCCAGGGTGAAGTTGAGTACGAAGTAGACAAGATACTCGACTCCCGTAAAAGGGGATCATCTATACAGTATCTCATACGATGGAAGGGTTATACTCCTGCGGATGATTCTTGGGAAGACTCGTGGGACGTACATGCTCCTAGATTGACCCGTTTGTTCCATCGTAGGTATCCTGATCGGCCTACTCCCAGAGGGAACTCCGGAGGTGTTCCTTTGAGGGGGGGATACTGTAATGCCGCCGACGCGACGGCCTTTTGTTCGTCTGCCGCGGTCCTTGCGTTCCACCGTAGAACGCGGAAGACGCGCGAACTCTGGGTTGTGACGCGGCGGCTGCGTTCCACGGTGGAACGCGGAAGTCATTCGGACCAATCAGAGGTCCCTATTGCACTTCCTGGTTCCATTTAAGGGGGCTGGTGAGGCGGCATGGCGTGCTGTAATTGTTGTCGGTACGCCTGCTGCCTCACCACCTGTGTATGGGATCTCCAGAAACCGAACCTTTCACCTCTCCCCTGCTGTCATCTGGGAGACGGATCCGCACCGCAACCGGACCCGCTCCAGTTACCCCGCTGCCATCCGGAGGACAGATCTGCTCAGTAACCGGACCCTTCTCATTTCCTCACTACCATCTGGAAGACGGATCCACTCTGGCCTGATACTGCAGTCTCCTTGGGAGTTTCCACCATCGCATAGCGCTGCCAATCGCAAGTACCCTTTATGTGAGAGAGCTTCTCTCCTTTACTTACATGCAGGCTGAGATAACTGTGTAGGACTCTTACTGAGTGGCCCCTGTTAACCTGCGGCAGCTACCGCATTCTAATATTCTAACACCTAACCGCAGTCTATGAAGCAATAGTACTGTGCCGACCTGAATTGTTTTCTCCTGATCACGTGATGGTAGAATCTCAAACTCACCGTTGAGGTTGTGAGTGACGCCTGAGATTCATATCTGATTGATCCTAAT
This sequence comes from Bufo bufo, assembly GCF_905171765.1. Taxonomy (NCBI): domain Eukaryota; kingdom Metazoa; phylum Chordata; class Amphibia; order Anura; family Bufonidae; genus Bufo; species Bufo bufo. The sequence continues at coordinate 592,426,691 of NC_053390.1, forward strand.
AACCCGCAGTTGAGATCCACTGTTGAAAAAATTGCAGACGTGACACTGTCGGACATACTGTACTGTAACATTAACCGCTAGTGTAAAATAGCAGTAGTGTCAGGGCTCTATTTTACCCCCTAAACAAGGATGAATAGATGTATAAAATAATGTGAACACCCCAAAATTAGAAGTATCAGGCTGCAATTTCACCCCAATTGCACAATTAAGGATTAACAGATTTACTTATGTATAAAAGAACGTAAACATCCTTAAATCTGTAGTATCAGGCAGCAATTTCACCCCAGAATAAAAGATAAATGGATAACAGAACATAAGCACCTTAAAATCTTTAGTATCTGGCTGTAATTTCACCACAATTACACAATTAAGGATTAAAGGATTGAATTATGTGAAAAAGAATGTGAACACCCTAAAATTTGAAATATCAGGCCACAATTCCACTTGGGAATCAAGGATGAATGGATGTACTGTAATTATACATAAAAGAACGTAAACACCCTAAAATTTATAGTACCAGGCAGCAATTTTGCCCCAATAACGGAATCAAGGATTAATTGAATTACTTATGTATTAAAGAATGCAAACAACCTAAAATCAGTAGTATTTAAACACTTTTTAACCCCAATTAGTGCAGCAAAATGTAACAGAATAGCCCCTATAAGCAAAACTTTACACTGTTCGATTGGCCTCTGCTCTCTCCCAATAGTGTGGATAATGCCTCCCTAATATATCCCTACACTCTCTCTAAGCTGTCCCTGAACTGCTTATTAGTAATATTTTGTGACTAAAGTCTTTACTAATCACTGTCCCTAGTGTCTGTAATGTCTCTCCCTGCACTAAGTTCACTGGAAAATGGCGGAGACCGGGCAGGAGCAGACTTTTTACAGTGCTATGAGTTCACAGGGGCTGGCTATTTTCTGGTTTGGTGGCTGCACAGCATTATGGGTGATCCCTTGTTCCCAAGTCAAATTTTGCCTATAATTGGGATCGAATTCCACTTCCTTAACTTCGATTCGATCAACTCTGATGGTCTTCCCCACATCTGGGTCTCTGGACAGATTCAATCCCTGTGAACCGCAGAACACTTGGGTCGCTCTCATGGGCTTCTCTTACATGGGCTATTAAATGAGATGATTCTTTACCAGAAGTCACAGAGTTTACAGTATGTGTTCCCTAAGGCCGAATGCACACGGCCGTGTTCCGCGGCCGAGAGCGGTCCGTGGTATGCTGGGCTGGATTCCTGTTCAGAGCAGGAGCGCATGGCGTCATTGGTTGGTATGACACCATGTGCTTCATGCTCCCACTGCAGTACAGTAATACACTCGTATAGTGTATTACTGTACTGCAGCGGCGGCATGAAGCGCACGGCGTCATAGCAACCAATGACGCTGTGCACTCCTGCTCTGAACAGGAATCCAGCCCGGCATACCACGGACCACTCTCGGCCGCGGAACACGGCCGTGTGCATTCAGCCTAATTCACACAAATAAACATCTAATGGTTTTTCCAATATAAAAATGGCTGCATGGGGGACAGATAACCAATTATTATGTTCAACAAACATACTTTTTACAAGAGTATCTTAAATCATGTGATTCCTTCTAAAGGCAACAAATGTTTTTCTTCTTTCAAACTTCCATCATTCTTTAATATGCACCAATTTTTTTTTATTACATTGATGAGTTCCATTGCCATTGGGCTATATTTGAAAGGAAAAGCAAAAAAGTCTGTCTTGTCCCCTCTGTTTATGGGTAGCATAACTCCTGGTTAGAAATTTTCGCTTAAACAAGATGCTTTCAATGTAGTTTGATCCAACACATTGTGCCTCAGTGGTTGGGAGAACAACAACACACTGAAGTGACAGCAAAAGGTGTACAGAGGAAAACCACTGCACAGATGGATCCTCTGATTAAAATATGATGCATAGTGGTCCATTCTGTACTGCAATTGTACTTCACATCCCAAGCCTAGAGTGGCATGCAATGTCTACAAAAACATCAAAATATATTTGCACGACATTAGGCTACTAGTCAGATGTCCAGCTTCAGGTGTTCCATTGACCTCATGCCATGTCTCTCAAAGTCCCGATTTTGTCTCAGATGCACAATGATAGCCAGAGATTGGTCTGGAGACCACATGGTCAATGCCATGAGGAGACCTTCAAAAGGGAATGTCACACTTCTCCCAGAACTATGGTGTGAAGTAGCATAATGCACAGTAGCAGACCTCTAGTCTCCATTTCAGGTACATTAACTGTTCAGCATTACATTTATTTGGTTGTTGAACCAGTGGTATGACAATTTCTCTTAAGTGTCCCAGGAGCCATTTTCCAATACGACAATACCAAGTGGCATGTTTCTCGTGCTACTGAGAGCAGCTTATGTGGCCTACCATGGTCTGCAGCCTTTCAGGACTCATCTCCCATCGAGCACATCTGGAGCGTCATTGGTCGGCAATTGTAAAGGGAGCTTCCAGCAGCGGATCTTGATGATTTGCGTGCCCAAGTGCAATCAATGTAAAATAACATTTCTCAGACAACCATTAATAACCTCAGGAAAGGCATGCCTTGGGGTGGGTAAGTGAGTATATTTCTGCATGTGGCGCTCATACTTGATACAAAATTAGGATGTTTCGAAAATTTTGTTTCAATTTTTTATCATTTGCATTTCATTAACATGTCTATTCTTGGTGTTGCAATTTCAATGTTAAGGAGTGTACAGTATATGTCTACTGTAATGCATTCATGTTTTGGCAAAACTATGCTGTACAGATTCAGGATGCCAAAATAAAAATGTATTCTTTCGGATTGGTCCTAATGGAGTTAAAAACATCTTATCTTTCTATATTTTATAATAACTTTGTAAATACAGTATTGCAGTTTTACTCTGGTGAGATCTACCAAACTGAATGGCTATTCAAATATTGTGATGCACTTATAAGTTTGAAAATGAACGAATAATTTAACATGAAAACATATAGCGCAAATTCAGATCTACTGTATGTCCAGCTCTGTTCATTTCAGATTGAGACCTATCATATTATTTAAATTGCTATAATTACAAGATTGAGAGTCGTAATTATAATAGTTGAAAATATGCAGGTTTAGAACTTTGTACATCAACGCAGTTATAAACTGATAGGATAGTTTTTTATCCTCTTCTAATTGAAATCACTGATGCAACTGTAAAATGATATGAAATCTACTGTATATTCTCTAAGCAGGTCATGCAGTTTGAATATGTTCTAAGATATTATTAAGAGGTTGACTAGTACTGAAGTTCAGTGAATCATGCAAGTGCTTTTGCGCATGAAATTACTATTAACGTAATGTGCGACTGAATCTGCAAATGTACATGTTCTTCTGTAAGTGGATTTGAAGGTGAAACATTTTGCATTATGTCGTCCATTAACTCCTTATTTGTTAAATTTCAACTACATGTGGCTGTGTAGCGTGTTTTATTTCATGTTTTACATCTTCAAACACGGTTAAAACTAAATATTATCTCATAATGATATAGACCTCCTGTATTGAAACATTAAAATTCATTGTCTTTAATTGATACATGATATATAGAGATGAGCAAATTTTTCCAAAATTTAATTTGACCGGTTCACCAAATTTTTCAGAAAAATTCACTTCAATACGAACGGCTATTTCCTGGCTGCTGAGAGACTTTATAATGGTGTAGAACACGCATAGGGAGTCTGCTTTGGTAGTGATTGTGAAATAATACTGTGAGTCCATATGACATGTAGATTACAGGCATTGCTCTTAGAATCACTGCACACTTCACTTATTTGGGCAGTTGAGGGGCCAAAACTGACCAAATAATTCAAGTATAACTCAGCCTTACAGGTAGATGTTAGCGTCAAGAAGAAGCGCACCCCTTTTACAACGTGGACAGCTGATTCCACATAGATGTCTACAGAACCTGTTCTATTAAACGCTTATACAAGTAGAGGCCCCCGACAGAGTAGAGAGGGTGTCAGCAGTAAGTTTGTGTTGACGTCACTGATTCATTTTCCCCATTCTCTGATCCGTCAGACCAATTACCCAGAAAAAAATGAATCCTGTCTGTGGAGCAAATGCCTTCACTCGGTCATCATTTGCTCAATAATCCATCAGTATTGCTAAAGGCAAAAAAAAAGAAAGAAAACGGAGTGAATCTAAAACAGAGATGACACATGAATAGAGTTGAGCGAACCCGAACTGTAAAGTTCAGGTTCGTACCGAACTTTAGGTTTATCGGCACCCGGACCCGAACCCGAACATTTACGTAAAAGTTCGGGTTCGGGTTCGGGTTCGGTGTTCGGCGCTTTCTTGGCGCTTTTTGAAAGGCTGCACAGCAGCCAATCAATAAGCGTCATACTACTTGCCCCAAAAGACAATCACAGCCATGCCTACTATTGGCATGGCTGTGATTGGCCAACTGCAGCATGTGACCCAGCCTCTATTTAAGCTGGAGTCACGTAGCGCCGCCCGTCACTCTGCTCAGATTAGTGTAGGGAGAGGCTGCTGCTGTGAGGGAGAGATCAGGGAGCAATCTTATGAAGAACTGGTTTATGTACTCAGCGATCTACAGAAAAAGTGTTTTGTGGATGCAGTGCACAATTTTTTTAAACCTGCCCTGAGCCAACTACTGCTGAAAACAAACTTTTTTTTCTTTAGTTAGTCAATATCAATACATGATCGGCAGCCATTTTATGCAATAATAGTGCACCAGCACAGGCTATCTGCATGTCTGCAAGTCCAGAAATACAGCTTTTTTGTTAGGGTGAAAAAAGCCTCTGATATACTGCACATCTGGGATTAGACAAGCATAAGTGATTGTCACATTTAGGACAGAAATACAGCTTTTTGGTTAGGGTGAAAAAACCCTCTAATATACTGCACATCTGGGATTACATGTGCATAAGTGACTGTCACATTTAGGACAGAAATACAGCTTTTTGGTAAGGGTGAAAAACCCTGTAATATACTGCACATCTGGGATTAGAAAAGCATAAGTGACTGTCACATTTAAGACAGAAATACAGCTTTTTGGTTAGGGTGAAAAAAAAAAACCTCTAATATACTGCACATCTAGGATTAGACAAGCATAAGTGACTGTCACATTTAGGCCATAAATACGGCTTTTTGGTTACTGAGGTGAAAAAAGCCTCTAATATACTGCACATCTGGGATTACACGTGCATAAGTGACTCTTACATTTAGGACAGAAATACAGCTTTTTGGTTAGTATGAAAAAACCCTCTAATATACTGCACATCTGGAATTACACATGCATAAGTGACTGTCACATTTAAGACAGAAATACAGCTTTTTGGTTAGGGTGAAAAAACCCTCTAATATACTGCACATCTGGGATTAGACAAGTATAAGTGACTGTCACATTTAGGCCAGAAATACGGCTTTTTGGTTACTGGGGTGAAAAAATCCTCTAATATACTGCACATCTGGGATTAGACATGCATAAGTGACTGTCACATTTAGGCCAGAAATACGGCTTTTTGGTTACTGGGGTGAAAAAATCCTCTGATATACTTGCTGCTTTTCCAAGGCTGCTATTTCAAGTGCTGCTTGTTATAAGTGCATTGGAGATATTCAGGAGACTAACAGTCTAACTCAGAGTTTTTCCACTGTAGCAGATCTTCAGTGGTGTTTCTGGTGAATACTCAGACACTGTGTTTCAAAAGAGCAGATCTTCAGTGGTGTTTCTGGTGAATACTCAGACACTGTGTTTCAAAAGAGGTAAGGAATTTGCTAGACACAGTATCTCTATTGTCTGATTGCAAATGAGCATAGGCAAGTAAGGTGTTAATTTGCTGTTGGGGGAGGAGCCTTTGTGGGAGTGTGTGTATATATATCCACACAGTATTAGCTTGCTAATTATAGCTTGCTGCTTTTCCAAGGCTGCTATTTCAAGTGCTGCTTGTAATAAGTGCATTGGAGATATTCAGGAGGTAATCTGGAGGTGGATACAATCTAAACAAGTAAGAATTGTTTGTTTAAAATCTTTCCCCTCTTTACGATGGAAGATCTGGTTCTGTGCAGGAATTGTTGTGCTTTTATTTCAGGTTCCACTCTTCAAAGGTTTGGATACTGTCTGATCTGTAGACAGCTCTCCATAATGCAGCAGGAAATTACCTTTTTGAAATATGAGATTTTTAAATTAACCACTAAACAAACTCAGGCTGAGAACATTGCAATGCCACTGCCACAGAGGCCCCCTAGAAATGGAAGATGGGTTACTGTAGGTTCAGGTAGACTGAGAGTTGTGGATAGAAGGCATGTCCCACAGTCTGTGGCTCTCCATAATTCATTTGCAGCACTTTCAGAGTGCAAGAGCAACATGGAGGATGGCTCAAGCACAGTGGGTGAGAAACAATCATCTCCCATGCCTAAAGTATGCAAGACTGCAGCCAAAGACAAAAAGGAGAAGGTGAGGATTGATAGTAAGCAGCTGTTGGTGGGCGATTCCATCATAAGAGGTGTGAAGTTTGAGGAGAATGGTGTTGTGAGATGTCTCCCTGGTGCTACCGCTAGCAGGGATAGACGACGGATCCTAAATATTGTTAGGCAAGCAAAGCAGGAAAGGGAAGTGGATGTTATTCTCCATCTTGGGACAAACGATCTCGCTTGCAATGAGGTTTCAAAGGTGAAAGAAGCTTTTCATACACTTGGAAAGGATATACGGGAGGTTGCATCAACTGTTTCATTCTCTGCAGTTTTGCCTGTGCATAACCTTCAGCATGACAGGAAGATGCGCATTAAGGAATTCAATGTATGGCTTGGTGAATGGTGTCTGAACCAAGGGTTTGGCTTTGTGTCTCATGATAGCTCTTGTTGGAATGGAAAAGAACTGTACAAGAAAGATGGTTTGCATCTTTCTCTCAAGGGAACGAATGTCCTCGGTGAACAGTTCCAAGTATTTGCTAAGAAGCATTTAAACTAGGAAAGGGGGGCAAAAGAGTGATAATCCAGCAGTCCGACTGCCCCCCGGAGCAATGCCAGAAGAGGCCAGTAGCACAAAGGTTAAGAAATGACAAGCTCAGAGTCTTGTCTACAAATGCTCGCAGTCTAGAGAATAAGATCAATGAGCTTGAGGCTATAATGGCATCTGAGAATATAGATGTAGTGGCTGTTACTGAGACGTGGTTCAAGGGGAGTAATGACTGGGATATATCAATGCCAGGGTTCTCTCTATACAGGAAAGACAGAGAAGGCAAGAAGGGGGAGGGGTGGCCCTGTATGTGAAAGATAGCATAAAATCTAATTTGATACAAGTTAGCGAGAACAATTTAGAGTCAGTTTGGGTTACCTTGCAGCTTGATAATCATAAGGTAACTCGTGTAGGTGTGATATATAGACCACCTAGCCAAGTCAAAGAATTAGATGATCTACTAGTTGAGGAAATAGCTAAAATGACATTGAAGGGGGAAGTTATCATTATGGGAGACTTCAATCTTCCAGATGTAAAGTGGAAAACCAAAATAGCTAGTTCTGCCAAGAGTACAGATATTCTAAATTCCCTACTGGGATTATCTCTACAGCAAGTAGTGGAGGAGCCAACCGGGAAGGAGGCCATTTTAGATTTATTATTCACAAATGGGAATTTGGTATATGATATTACTGTAGGGGAAAGCTTGGGATATAGTGATCACCAGTCAGTGTGGTTTACTATAAGTACAGTGACTGAGTCACACCACACAAAAACAAAAGTTTTAGATTTTAGAAAAACAGACTTTTCTAAAATTAGATTAGTGGTATACGAGTCCCTATCAGACTAGAACAGTTTAATTGGAGTCCAGGAGAAATGGGACTATTTAAAAGTGGCACTATTGAAGGCAACAGAAGATTGCATTAGGCTTGTCAGTAAAAGCAAAAAAAGGAAGAGACCACTGTGGTACTCAGCAGAAGTGGCCAAAATCATTAAAAACAAAAAGATAGAATTTAGGAATTATAAAAAAAAAAAAAAACGAGGATGACAGACAAATTTATAAGATTAGGCAGAGAGAGGCCAAACAAGTTATAAGAGCTTCTAAAGCACAGGCAGAAGAGAAATTAGCTCAGTCGGGGAAAAAAGGCGATAAGGCATTCTTCAGATACATAAATGAAAAAAGGAAACTAAAACAAGGAATTACCAAATTAAAAACTAAAGAAGGAAGGTATATGGAAGAAGATAAAGAACTAGCTGACTGCCTCAATGAATACTTCTGTTCAGTTTTTACAAAGGAAAATGAAGGAGAAGGACCTCAGTTGGCAAAGAAGACTAATGAATCTTTTGACGACACATGTGTCTTTACAGAGGAAGAGGTTCTAAGTCAACTGTCTAAAATTAATACAAATAAGTCACAGGGGCCTGATGGGATACACCCAAAGCTATTATAAGAGCTCAGTGGTGAACTAGCAAAACCATTAACAGATTTATTTAACCAATCACTGGCAACAGGAGTCGTCCCAGAAGATTGGAAATTAGCAAATGTTGTGCCAATTCACAAGAAAGGTAGTAGGGAGGAATCGGGCAACTATAGGCAAGTAAGCCTGACATCAATAGTGGGGAAATTAATGGAAACTATACTTAAGGAGAGGATTGTGGACCATCTAAAATCCCATGGATTGAAAGATGAAAAACAGCATGGCGTAAATTCCCACCTAGCCACCCTCGATCCCTGGCCCTGAATGCCAGCATTTCTAAACTGCTGGCCTTTGAAATGCTGTCATTCAGGCTGGTGGAGATGGACAGCTTCAAACAGCTCATGTCGCTTGCTGTCCCACAGTACGTCGTTCCCAGCCGCCACTACTTCTCCAGAAGAGCCGTGCCCTCCCTGCACAACCAAGTATCGGATAAAATCAAGTGTGCACTGCGCAACGCCATCTGTGGCAAGGTCCACCTAACCACAGATACGTGGACCAGTAAGCACGACCAGGGACGCTATATCTCCCTAACTGCACACAGGGTAAATGTAGTGACGGCTGGGCCCCAGGCGGAGAGCTGCTTGGCACACGTCCTTCCGCCGCCAAGTATCGCAGGGCATCATTCTTTGCCTCCTGTTGCCTCCTCTTCCTACTCGGCTTCCTCCTCCTCTTCTACTACCTCCTCATCCAGTCAGCGACAGACCTTCACCACGAACTTCAGCACAGCAAAGGGTAAACGTCAGCAGGCCATTCTGAAACTGATGTGTTCGGGGGACAGGCCCCACACCGTGCAGGAGTCGTGGTGGGGTATAGAACAACAGACCGACAAGTGGTTGCTGCCAGTGGGCCTCAAGCCCGGCCTGGTGGTGTGCGATAATGGGCGAAATCTCGTTGCAGCTCTGGGACTAGCCGGTTTGACGCACATCCCTTGCCTGGCGCATGTGCTGAATTTGGTGGTGCAGAAATTCATTTACAACTACCCCAAAATGTCAGAGTTGCTGCATAAAGTGCAGGCAGTCTGTGAACGGGTCAGTCACACTGCGGAACAGCACCACTTCACCACCAATGACTGGGCCCCCATGCGAGACCTGTGTGCCCTATTGCGCTGTTTCGAGTACTCCACCAACATAGCCAGAGGCGATGACGTCGTTATCAGTGTTACATTACCACTTCTATGTCTCCTTGAGAAAACACTTAGGGCGATGATGGAAGAGGATGTGGCCCAGGACGAGGAGGAGGAAGAGGGGTCATCTCTAACACTTTCAGGCCAGTCTTTTAGAAGTGGCTCAGAAAGAGGATTTTTGCTACAGCAGAGGCAATAAACAAATTTGGCCAGCCAGGTCCCACTACTGGAGGAGGAGGAGGATGAGGTGGAGGATGGGGATGAAGCATGTTCACAGCGGGGTGGTATCCAACGCAGCTCGGAACCATCACTGGTGCGTGGCTGGGGGGATACGAAGGACGCAGACGCTACGCCTCCCACAGAGGACAGCTTGTCCTTACCTCTGGGCAGCCTTGCACACATGAGCGACTACATGCTGCAGTGCCTGCGCAACGACTGCAGAGTTGCCCACATTTTAACGTGTGCTGACTACTGGGCGGCCACCCTGCTGGATCCCCATTACAAAGACAATGTGCCATCCTTAATTCCCTCACTAGAGCGTGATCGGAAGATGTGCGACCACAGGCGCACGCTGGTAGACGCGCTCCTGAGAGCAATCCCGACTGACGCCGGGGGACAAGTGGAAGCACAAGGCGAAGGCAGGGGAGGAGGAAAAGGTCGCCAATGGAGCTGTGTCAGCGCCAGCACCTCAGAAGGCAGGGTTAGCATGGCCGACATGTGGAAAAGCTTTGTCACCTCGCCGCAACAACCGGCCCCAACTACTGATATGGAGCATGTTAGCAGGAGGCAGCATTTGAACAACATGGTGGAACAGTACCTGTGCACACGTACTGACTGATGGTTCTGCCCCATTCAACTTTTGGGTCTCCAAATTGTCCACATGGCCAGAGCTTGCCCAGTATGCCTTGGAGGTGCTGGCCTGCCCTGCAGCCAGTGTACTCTCTGAACGTGTATTTAGCACGGCAGGAGGCGTCATTACAGACAGACGCAGCCGCCCGTCCACAGCCAACGTGGACAAGCTTACGTTCATTAAAATGAACCAGGCTTGGATCCCACAAGACTTGTCTGTACCTTGTACAGAATAGACATTTATACCACCATCAAACATACATACTCAAGTCAAGTGCAATGATTCTTTGTTTTCTTTTTTTCAATTTGTCCCAATATTTTGGGGGCTACCTACCCCAATAAAAAATAAAAATAAACATTGTTGGCTACCTCCTCCTCCTCCATTGCTGCCTCCACCTACCACACCACATTCATCGCCTCCTCAACCTCCGACTCCATATCCACCTCCTTCTCTGAGTTGCAGGTTAATAATTTCTAATTTTTAGTTATTTTATTTCATTTTAAGTTATTTCCCTATCCACATTTGTTTGCAGAGCAGTTGCCATGCTCTTAAGCACCTTTTACTGCCTTTTACATCCCTCTAGCCTTTTCAAGGACTATTTTAGAGCCATTTTAATTAAAAAAAGTGCCAATTTTAGTGCCCTAAATTGAAAAAATTCTGCCTGGGTGACAGGGGCCTAAATCTCTCAAAGTCCTCTGTTCTATTGCTGGGTGACAAGAACCCCCTTTTGCCGTGAATAAACCCCTGCTGTGCCTGGGTGACAGGGGCCTAAATCTCTCAAAATCCTCTGTTGTATTGCTGGGTGACATGAACCCCCTTTTGCCGTGAATGAACCCCTGCTGTGCCTGGGTGACAGGGGCCTAAATCTCTCAAAATCCTCTGTTGTATTGCTGGGTGACATGACCCCCCTTTTGCCGTGAATGAACCCCTGCTCTGCATTGCTGACAGGGAACTAAATTTAGTGAAAACATCTGTTACTGATCAGAAGATGCGCGACTACAAGCGCACGCTGCTGATGGATTCCCACCTGACAGCGGGGGCACAGTGGAAGCACAAGGCGAAGGCAGAGTAGGAGGAAGAGGTCGCCAACGCAGCTGGGGCACCGCCAGCACCTGAGAAGACAGGGTTAGCATGGCCAAAATGTGTCAAAGCTTTGTCAGCCTTGGAGGTCCTGACCTGCCCTGCAGCCAGTGTATAGTGTGAATGTGTGTTTAGCACGGCAGAGAGCATTATCACAGGCCACAGCCAATGTGGACAAGCTTACATTTATTAAAATGAACCAGGCATGGATCCCACAGGACTTGTCCGTACCTTGTGCAGAATAGACATTTACACCAGCCTCAAACATCCATTTTTGTACTCAAGGGCACTTATTCTTTGTTTTATTTTGTTATATAGCCCAATATTTTGAGGGATACCCCAATTTAAAAATAAAAAAATAACACAAATCAGTGTTGGCTACCTATTCCTCCTTCACCGCCGCTTCCACCCATCCACCGCCTCCTCAACCTCCTATTCCTAGATCCAGATTGTTATTTTAAATTTTTCTGTATTTTATGTTATTTTAAGTCATTTCCCTTTCCACATTTGTTTGCAGAACAGTTGCCATGCTCTTAAGCACATTTTGATGCCTTTTGCAGCCCTCTAGCCCTTTCCAGGACTATTTTTGAGCCATTTTAGTGCCCAAATGTTCGGGTCCCCATTGACTTCAATGGGGTTAGAGTTCGGGGTCAAGTTCGGGTCCCGAACCCGAACTATTTTTTCAAGTTCGGCCGAACATGCCGAACATCCAGGTGTCCGCTCAATTCTACACGTGGATGGAATATTTGGAAAGAGGGGGTCTGGACGTTGCAACAGTATGAGGAGGCCACCAAGTGGCACAATGACAGAGTCTGTAGGTGGCGGCAGCAGCAGCATTAGGAGAAGGCCACCAAGTGGCACAATGACAGAGTCTGGAGGTGGCAGCAGCATGAGGAGACCACAGAGCGGCACAATGACAGAGTCTGGAGGTGGCGGCAGCAGCAGCAGCATCAGGAAGACGCCACAGAGTGGCACAATGACAGAGTCTGGAGGTGGCAGCAGCATGAGTAGGCCACAGAGTGGCACAATGACAGAATCTGCACGTGGCGGCAGCAGCAGCATTGGGAGAAGGCCACTGAGTGGCACAATGGCAGAGTCTGGAGGTGGCAGCAGCATGAGTAGGCCACATAGTGGCACAATGACTGATTCTGGAGGTAAGGTAACGGCCAAAGGGAGAGAGAGGTGCTCATAGGGTAAGTAAATCGAGGTGCAACAGCTTCTTTCAGAGAGCTGGTGGATACGATAGACTCACCTGTTTTGGTTGCACCGGAGTTAAGTGCAACCGTATTGCAGGTGGGCTGTGAGGTATAAAAGGCGCAGGTCAGTGCTGCCAGATGCGTCAAGAGACCCCTTGGGGTAAAGGCCAGGTCGCGACTCGGGTATATATAGGAAAACGTATCTTAGCTTGTCACTATGGAGTGATCAAGCTGGTAGACGATCATAAGGCGCATTACCACAACCCGGTACAGGATACAACAAAGTTTATTTTGAGACAACGCGTTTCGGGGTCTCGACGGCCCTTTTATCAAGTCTGTGTCACCCTAATTTTATGTGCAGCTGGGTGTATACTGCCTGGTTTCTTCTAAAAAAAGCGCATGTCCGTACCTTATTCTTGTTCTTATCACAGTTGGAATGAGTGTAGCGGTTCACCGCTACAATCCTGTGTGTGGCACATGTGGAAAGGGCGCGCAGGCTTGAATAATTTAAGGGGTTTAGTTTCTAAAATAGGGTCATTTATAGGTAGTTTTAATTATATAAGCCCCTCAAAATTACTTTATATCTTAATTAGTGCTTAAAAAAATGGTTTTAGAAATTTGCTTGAAGATTTAAAAAATTGCTTCTAAAATTCTAAGCCTTCTAAAATCCTAAAAAAATTAAATGACATTAACTAAGTGATGCCAACATAAAGTAGACATATGGATAATGCTGTTTAATAACAATTTTGTGGGCCATTACTATCTGTCTTATAATTATAGAAATTTAAATTTAGAAAATTGTGAATTTTGCAACCATTTTTTTTATAAATAAAGGTGAAATATATCGAACATTGTCATGCTGTACTATACGTCACGCGAAAACAAGCTCAGAATTGTTTGGATAAGTAAAAGCGTTCCAAAGTTATTACCACATAAAATGACACATGTCAGATTTGCAAAAAATTGGCGTGGGCAGGAAGGTGAAAACTGGCCTGGGGTAGAAGCGGTTAAACAATGCAGACTAGCTCAAAGCAGAGGTGGCCATAGACTCAAACTAGCAATTATCATTAGGCTGTTAAGGATGTTATTAATTGATGGACAATCCTCCATGAAGCCACAATCCTACTTCTAGTAATAATACACACATATTTGATTATAATCCTGTGTATATTTGCTTTGTCATCAGTGGAGACAGATAAAGGGCCAATGTTGGGTTCGGGGGAATAGATGAACAAAAGATCTTAGAGATGATACAGAAAACTTGAATCCATAAATAAGCTATCGTCTCTGAATTCCACAAGAGGTGAAGCAAGTTACCTTTTGGAGGAACGCAACACCAGAAGATAGATGGTGTATCAGGGTATATTTTGGCTAATCAGTATGGGATATAATGCCACCTATAGAGAAGTTTTTATTTTGTCCATGCTCGCAGCATTGAGCAGATTATAATATATTGAAATTCCTCCACAACTAAGACAGATAGACATCAGTTTTCCTAAGGAGAAGGGCTATTATTTAAAGGTTTACTATGAGTAATGGAGCTGACTGCTTGACTTATCAAAGATACTTTAAAAAATAGTTATTAAGGATATTGTAATGAGAAGACAAAGAAATGATCCTGCCATAGGTAAATTAAACGCAAAATTCAGTTAAATATTGTCATGGTATTGACACTGTGCCGTGTAGGCTGGCTGCATGCGCTCTTGCATTCTGACTGATGTTGCCATTACCGTGTGCTGGTTGCATGGGTGGTGCATGCTGGCTGCGACCTTCTTAGTGTGTGAACTGTGTCCTGTGAGTCCTCAGCTCCTTGAGTCTGCATCACAGTGTGGTTCACTGTGACACTGTGTTGCCGTGTAGGCTGGCTGCATGTGCTCTTTTGTACTGGCTGTGGTTGACGTTCCTGTGTATGCTGGCTGCTTGTGTGGTGCATGCTGGCTGCGGTCTTCTATAGTGTGTGTACTGTACTCTGTGAATTGTGTGTCCCCTGTGTCTATTTAGGGTTAATGCTTCCCTGAGCTTATTTGAATATCAGGTGGTCAGGTGCCTTAATCACCTGACTATTTAGACCTGTGTGCAATATGCCTTGAAGTTCAGTCTGTCTCCAGGAATGCTGAGTGCAGGGTGCTTGCTCTCCTAACCAGAGTCTTTGTTACTCTACCCTACCCTGACGTGTGTGATCAGCCTGGTTATTAGTGTTGATCGCAAATATTCTAATCGCAAATTTTTATTGCGAATATGGGCACTTCGAGAATTCGCGAAGATGTAGAATATAGTGCTATATATTCATAATCACGAATATTCTAGATTTTTTTCATCAGTAGCCTCCCTTTTTGCTTGTGGGGCAATGAGAAGGCTTCAATATCTTTGTCTGAGCTTAATAACATCCCTAGCAACCAATAGGAAAGTTGCCTACCCCTTTACTATATAAGAACCTCCCCAAAAGCCATTTTCTGCTGTTTTTTGTTTGCAGTTCTGAGAGAGTGAGAAGTGACATTGCTGTGCTCTGTGCTTTCATCTGGATCATATTCCTTATCCAATTACATTAGATAGTTAGCTCACATATATAATACAGATAGTTAGTGGGATATAGTCAGTGTAGGTTAGATCGTGATAAAATGTAGCTGATAGGTTCCAGTGCAGGGTTTTAGGTAGTGTGATAGGAATTACTGTTTCTCTGCTGTCCATACATAAATGCTACAGACATAGTGCTGTGATGTCACAACAACACTTAGTGCACCAATCAGTAATATCTACTCAGACCTGATAAAATGTGAAGTTGCATGTATTGCGCAAAAAATATGCGCATCATTAGTGCCGATTTATGCAATTGCGAAAATAATGACTGGAGATCACAAATTCTAGAATTCGCGAATATATTGCGAATATTATGCAAATAATTCACAAAATATTGCGAAAAAGAATATTGCTTATGCCGCTCATCACTAGTCGCTATCTACGGTCTCAGACATTCAGCCCGAGAGGGTGAAGCAAAGTATGAGTCTGATGTCAGGTCCTTTGTGGAAAAAGATTTCTATGTGGATGACTTCTTAAAATCCACACCCACGAACGAGACCACAATCAGTCTTTTAAAAAGGGCTCAAGAGATGCTCACATTATCTAATCTTAGGTTGCACAAAATCGCCTCCAACAGCCATGAGTTAATGGAGGCCTTCTCACCCCAAGACCATTCAAATAATCTAAAGGACTTGGATCTTAGCACCGACTCCCTTCCCATGCAGAGGAGCCTCGGTTTGCTCTGGGATTTAAAGGCAGATACATTCACCTTCCAAATCAGCAAAGAAAAAAGCCCTTCACACGTAGAGGAGTTCTGTCCACCATAAACAGCTTATATAATCCGCTGGGATTCGTAGTGCCTGTTTCTATCCAAAGCAAAATTATGTTAAGAGACTTCACCACAGAGACGTCAAACAGTGTCACTATGTGCCCACACACCATAATCCTGCAGACCATGCGACTAGATCCGTCGCACCAAGCCACATTAAGGACACAACATAGTTTATGGGTCCTGCATTCCTGTATCGTTCAACGTCTTGCAGTACCAGAGCTGACATGTTTGAATTGGTAGACCCAGATGCAGATGACGAAATCCGACCTGAAGTATCTGTTCAACGTACAGTGACTTCGGACCACCAACTCAAATCCCATCGTTTCAACAGGTTCTCTACCTGGATGTTGCTCGTTTGTGCTATAGTCTGTGTAGTTCATATAGCTCAGTCTCAAGTCGACATTACCGGTGAGACAGAAGCCCTGCAAAGGTTGGCATCACAACAAATTTACCGCTCCTAATCTGGAAAGGTCCAAGAACATAATAATTTGCACAATACAATGTAAATGTCATGCTAAGGAAATAGACTACTTCAGCAAAGGTCAAACAGTCTCCAAGAATAGAGCTTTCATGAGGCTTGATCCCATCACTGACCAAAATGGGTTGCTAAAAATGTAGGTGCTATAGTCTGTGTAGTTCATATAGCTCAGTCTTTCAAGTCGACATTAGCTGTGAGCCAGAAACCCTGCAAAGATTGGCATCACTGCAAATTTACCGCTCCTAATCTGGAAAGGTCCAAGAACATAATAATTTGCACAATACAATGTAAATGTCATGGTAAGGAAATAGACTACCTCAGCAAAGGTCAAACAGTCTCCAAGAATAGAGCTTTCATGAAGCTTGATCCCATCATTTACTAAAATGGGTTGCTAAAAATGTAGGATCCAGTAGTGGCGTCTGTTGACGCCAGACAGGGAGTGTTCTGCCCAGCTGGGTTAGAGAATCATTACAGATCACGTCTGCCTCAGTCTGGTGAGAGATCTACCTTTGTTTCAGGGACATGATGTTATGCAGAGCTGTTCAGCTAGTTGTAATTGTTACTCAGGGAGTTGATATTACTGTTAGCTAGCCATGTAATCTTATGTAAAGGCAGCCATTTTACCATGTGCCTTCACTGATGACTGTAAATGTTATAGTACATGCTATGCTTTATACCTTTACATGCTATTTGTATTCTTGTAGTTTTACCACACTTGTACATTCTCTCACTCATGCACATCGCGCAGAGAATACAATCTGTTGACCAATAAACAAGTTAGACTACAAAGAACAGTTTTCTTATTAGGAAGACAGGAATAGTTTAAGCTGAATGTCAGACTGCACACTGTGTGAACGTGTATGAATACAGAACACTATTTATTCAGTGTATCTAAGCCTATAATGTGTAATGAATGCTATGCTGCAAAGCCAATAGGGCAGATTTATCAATAAAATATGCCAGAAAACTGGTGTAAAAAAGTTGCATATATATACAGTACAGACCAAAAGTTTGGACACACCTTCTCATTCAAAGAGTTTTCTTTATTTTCATGACTATGAAAATTGTAGATTCACACTGAAGGCATCAAAACTATGAATTAACACATGTGGAACTATATACATAACAAACAAGTGTGAAACAACTGAAAATATGTCATATTCTAGGTTCTTCAAAGTAGCCACCTTTTGCTTTGATTACTGCTTTGCACACTCTTGGCATTCTCTTGATGAGCTTCAAGAGGTAGTCCCCTGAAATGGTTTTCACTTCATAGGTGTGCCCTGTCGGGTTTAATAAGTGGGATTTCTTGCCTTATAAATGGGGTTGGGACCATCAGTTGCGTTGAGGAGAAGTCAGATGGATACACAGCTGATAGTCCTACTGAATAGACTGTTAGAATTTGTATTATGGCAAGAAAAAAGCAGCTAAGTAAAGAAAAACGAGTGGCCATCATTACTTTAAGAGATTAAGGTCAGTCAGTCAGCCGAAAAATTGGGAAAACTTTGAAAGTAAGGGCTATTTGACCATAAAGGAGAGTGATGGGGTGCTGCGCTAGATGACCTAGCCTCCACAGTCACCGGACCTGAACCCAATCGAGATGGTTTGGGGAGAGCTGGACCGCAGATCGAAGGCAAAAGGGCCAAAAATTGCTAAGCATCTCTGGGAACTCCTTCAAGACTGTTGGAAGACCATTTCAGGGGACTACCTCTTGAAGCTCATCAAGAGAATGCCAAGAGTGTGCAAAGCAGTAATCAAAGCAAAAGGTGACTACTTTGAAGAACCTAGAATATCACATATTTTCAGTTGTTTTACACTTGTTTGTTATGTATATAATTCCACATGTGTTAAGTGATAAGCAAATGTATATTTGCTGTGTTTGTATGAGGGGAGGCGGGGTTTAGCGTTTATAAGGCTGCCTTCCCCCCTCTATCCTCACCAGCGTCAGCTCGTTTGCGGCTGGTGGTGCACGTCTGCGTCACTTCCTGGTATCGGTACATCGTTTCACAAGCAGCAGCAAGTTCGGAGTTCATTGGCTTTTTTCTACCCTACTACTTCTGCAAGATAGCGGTAAGATCGGGGCTGTATGGCCAGCGCACAGGGGAGAGAGAATGGGGGTGTTCAGCATGCGATCATACCAACCTTCTGCTGTTTTCATTGTCGGCGTCTCTCTGCTCTATCGTGCTGCTCTGCTGGCTAAACTGTACTTGCACGCCATCTACTGGTCAAAGTCAGTAGTGCTACTATACAAATCCTTATAGCATTAGTATTCATGGTTTACTTAAATTGAATGTGTATTTGTACTGTTAGTTAGGATAATTATTATTAGGCAGTCACATGGGGTCAGGCGTATATGTGTAGGTGTGTCTATATATATATATATATGTATATATAAAAAAATAAAAAAAAATAAAAAGCGGGATATATTTTAGTACTTATAGCACTACTGTGATTTTCCTAGATATACGGTTTGTTATCTGGCATATAAGGATTTCTGCGATTAGAAGCAGCTGAGTTTATCTGACGCGCAGGCATCCGGGGCATGTAAGCTACGATTTATCTTAGACTAGGGTAGGTTGAGGTTATAGCCAGTAGTAGCTAACACTCTGTTATGTATTCAGTCTTATAGCTGTTTTTGGCATCCACAAGCAGACAACTTCAGGTATAGTACTATTGTGGTAGTCTGCCACAACTCATGCATAAAAAAAAAAAAAAAAAAAAGACACGTGTATATGTAATGTTTTCAGCATATAGCTTTACATAGGACTTGAATATGTCTGATAGGTCCACAATTATGTTATAGCCTGTCACAACTACAGGCAACGATTCGATACGTCTGTCACGACTACAGACTCATTAAGTCCTGTCACGACTACAGGCAACGATTCGATACGTCTGTCACGACTACAGACTCATTAAGTACTGTCACGACTACAGGCAACGATTCGATACGTCTGTCACGACTACAGACTCATTAAGTCCTGTCACGACTACAGGCAACGATTCGATACGTCTGTCACGACTACAGACTCATTAAGTCCTGTCACGACTACAGGCAACGATTCGATACGTCTGTCACGACTACAGACTCATTAAGTCCTGTCACGACTACAGGCAACGATTCGATACGCCTGTCACGACTACAGACAGGTTCAGGTCCTGTCCTCACTACAGTTACGAATTGCATGCCTCACGTTACTATCTGGGTCAGCCGATACTCGCTGGGTGCTTCACAATAAGTTCTATGGTATCCACATTCAGGTTCGGCCATCGGGTGGTTGTAGGGTGAATTGTGTGCTGGCTACGAGTCACGTGTGTGGATACGAGGGTTCTTAGCACGTCTTGGCTCAGGTGAATTCAGGTGGTGGATTTCTGTTCTACATTAACCATGTCATGTTTTAGTTAAAGATGTCTCAAGAATCTGTGGTGGGCGACACGTCATCTTCCCATGCAAGCGTGGCATCAGATTCAGCGAGAGACTCCAGGCAGTCGTTAAGATCATGGACAGTGCCCAAGTTGATGGCAGAGCTGACCAAAAGAGGCATCCCATTCCCAGCCTCCGCAAGGAAGGTGGAACTTTTTCGATTGCTGTCTTCGGATCCGGCGGGCCAGAGTCAGGAGACGGTTTCCATGGCTACGATCCAGACCTCGCTCACCCAGTTGCACGCGGTCATCAACTCTATGGCATCATCTATGTCGGACTTTCAAAGTAGATTAGAGTCGGTCGAAGCTGGCAATACAGCTACTCGGTTGATGGCACAGAGTGCGGCGGGGTCTTCTAATTCCCGCAATAGTATAACTGGTGGGTCAGGTCTAACACCCTCTATAGCACCTTCCCATTTTATTCCTGCTAACATTAGGCAGGATATAATTGATGGTAAGGATGTTAATTTAGCATCCTTGCTAATAGCAGCACATGAGGCACCGGACAACAAAACCATAGTCTGTGGTGAGGTTTCGGTTGTGCTCAGGTCCAAAGATGTGCGGTTGAGCAGGAAACTCAGCATCCCAGAGTTTGTTTTAGCTTTCAGCTTATATAGGGATGTTGTTTGTTCAACTAATCCTCAGCGCAGGGAGGAGTTAGACCTGTATATGTACAAGGTGGTGGATTTTGCTTATAAGTATGGTGGGTCAGCCTTTTACGACTATCACCGTTCCTTCTCAGCAAAAGCTGCAGCGGCGTTGGCTCAATTCCAACATACGGTAGATTGGTCTAATATTGATACAGAATTATTCTGTAGACACTTTGCCAGTCTCAAAGCCTCAGCCTGCTCCAAATGCAATTCATTCTCGCATATGACGGACTGGTGCTCAGTCGGTGATAACCCAGCTCTGTCACAGGCGAGTAGTACTCCTGGCCCGTCAGTCAGTAAGGCTACTTCGGGGGTAGACAAGTTGGGGCGACCCATCAAGTATTTGGGCAGATCCCAAATCTGTAATAATTTCAATTTCGCGGTCTGTCATTTCAACCAATGTAGGCTATTGCATTTATGTGCCATATGTTTTAGAGCCAATCCCCGGGCATCTTGCCCACAAAGAAACCAGGAACCGGCATGACTAGGCATGGTGAATGTCAGCCTCCTTCAGTCCTTGTTAGGTTCGCATCCAGATACCAACTGGGTGCGTTTCATCATTAAGGGTTTGTCAGCAGGTTTCCATACAGGTTTACTGGCTCTTCCTCAGACCAACTATGAATGTAGGAACCTACTGTCAGCCTCGAAGGATCCCGAAGCAGTTTCTCAGCTCATTCAGGCCGAGCTCAATAAGGGGTATCTCATTGGGCCATTTGATCAACCTCCCTTTTTATTGTTGGAGGATTAACCCAGTTGGTGTAGTGACTGGCAAATTTCCTTCCCGGCAGCCATTTACGGGGAAGATGTTCAGGTCCTTATCTGATATGTTGCAAGGATATCCTTTTGGTGAATATACTAGCTTACTGATAAAGACAACCATGTATCTGGCTTTCTATGGTTTCCTCAGACCAGGCGAATTCACCTGCGCCGCGAGCTGTAAAAATTATCTGAGGAAGAGTCAGTTCTCTTGGGACGGGTCTTGTTACATTCTTACGCTAACCTCTACAAAGACGACACGCCCAGGACAGCTGACTAAAGTTAAATACTTTCCTACTGGTAATAAATGGTGTCCTGTGAAAGCCATTCGAGAGTGGTTACAGTTTATTAAAGAAACCCCGGTTGAGGCACCTCTCCTTAGGTTAGGTTCTGCTCCTTTGAGTTGCACAAATTTCCTCAAGTTTATCCGTATTTTGTTGAGGAACATTGGTGTCGACCCCAGCTTGATTACGGGGCATTCTATGCGCATCGGGGCGGCCTCCGCTGCATCTAAGCACAATGTCCCGGTACATGTAATTAAGAAGCTAGGCAGGTGGAAGTCGGCTTGTTATGCCCGGTATATACCAAACCCGCAGGTTGAAATGTCTAGTGCCTTCAGTAATCTAGTTTTGTAATTATACATATGCCATTTAACCTATGTTTGTGATTTTTGGCCCCTTTAGCCTACCCTCCGTACAGCAGTCTCGGCACACCTCTACTGCTTTAGAAGTAGGTAGGTAGGTCTCACACGCATAGACGACCCGAATACAAGTGATAAGCAAATGTATATTTGCTGTGTTTGTATGAGGGGAGGCGGGGTTTAGCGTTTATAAGGCTGCCTTCCCCCCTCTATCCTCACCAGCGTCAGCTCGTTTGCCCCACCCTCCCAATCCCATTATTACAACAACTTTATGGGGGTGGGCCCCTTTAGCCTACCCTCCGTACAGCAGTCTCGGCACACCTCTACTGCTTTAGAAGTAGGTAGGTAGGTCTCACACGCATAGACGACCCGAATACAATTCATAGTTTTGATGCCTTCATAGTCATGAAAATAAAGAAAACTCTTTGAATGAGAAGGTGTGTCCAAACTTTTGGTCTGTACTGTATATATAAATATATTTAGTAGGAAGGAACAAGGGGTCCTCATTGATGGTCAGTATGTGTCACCGAGGTTCCTGGCCTCAGTGAGATAAGAGCCGTTTTTTCTCAAAGTGTCAGTTTGCAGATTGCAGTCTGACACTTCAGCTATGTTGGTATTAGCTGCAAAGCTAACCCGGGACGGCTCTTATTGGGAGTAGTCAAAGTGATAGGTGGGTGGGTGGATACTCCCCACGTTTTAGGCCGGGTCTTGGTTGGGATATAAAACACAAGCAGCACTGTCAGGTGGTGTGGATGACTCCTCTCTGACAGTGGAGCTGTCTCTGTGTTGGAGTTGTGGGGATCTCTGCGCTGTGGTCTGAAGACCGTGTGTCAGGCGAGCAGGCCGCCTTACAGCCTGCAAGTGGACTTTCTGAGTCTGAGCATTCAGCCGGGTGTGAACTGACACACAGGTAACAAGGTGAACATTATATTGTTTTTTCTGTGTGTGAACAAGCACCAAGCTTTAGCATCCGTTAAACTGCCTACCAGAGGAAATTGCCCACATTTGGTGACTTGGAGTGGGCACACGCAGTGAGGCTAGTCTGAAGGCCGAAAAGTTTTTGTTTTTCAGGGCACGGGTGTATGTCTTATATCAAGCCGGCAAGGTTATGACCCGTGTCCTCTGACAAAATGGAGACGGGCATGAAAGCCCTCGTGGAGGCTAACTTGCAGCAGCGTAAGACTAACAAGCAGCAGCAAAAAACCAACCAGCTGCTATTACAGCATGTGATGGCGTTCCAAGCTGCAGGAGCATCCCAGAACTTTCCACGATGCTCGGAAAGCTGTCCGCACTGGCCTAGGTTGGAAACAGAGACTGCCCCGGTTTCTCGTCACTGTGGCCTGAGGCAAGAGTCACAAATACCCATCAGACTGGGATAACCCTAGCAGAGTGGCCTGGCTCAGGGTGGAGACCAGAACCCTGGGAACCTGAGCCCGAAGGGCCAGCGGTAGGCGAGACCGCCACTTCGGTGGAAGAGGGGGAGACAACCCTGCTAAGTGTGATGATGGAAGAGGTGGAGGACTTGCCGCCTGGTCCAGAGTTGGCAGACCTCAATGTCTCCGGAGACAATTTTGGTACAGCACAGCACCGGGACCTGACTCTATCTCGAGCCTGGGGAAATGTGGTAGTAGTTAAGAGTGAGCCGCAACAACCAGGGGTCAAGTCTATATTTCCCGTTTTGTGGTTCAACAGGAGATGCTGTATCGGGTAAATCAACTACGGGGTGAGCATATTGAACAGTTGGTGGTGCCCAAGGCTTATCGCAAGCTTGTGTTGGACTTAGCCCACCAACATGTTCTTAGGGGACACCTGGGCCAGCAGAAAAATGCAGGACCGTATTCTACAGCGATTTTACTGGCCCAGTGTGTTCAGAGAGGTGGAAGAGTATTGCAAGTCTTGCCCAACCTGCCAGATAACCAGCCCCCAGCCACATTTCCGTAGTCCCCTGGTCTCTCTCCCAATTATCGAGGTTCCATTCAAGCGGATCGCTATGGATCTCAAAGGCCCAGTACCGAAGTCCGCTAGAGGGCACCAACACATCTTTATTGTCCTGGACTATGCCATTCGGTACCCGGAGGCGGTGCCGCTGCATCATACCTCCGCCAAACTCATAGCCAAAGAGTTAATGGGGAAGTTTTCCCGAATGGGCCTACCTAAAGAGATCTTGACCGACCAGGGGACCCCTTTTATGTCAAAAGTCATGAGGGAACTCAGTAAACTACTACAGATCAAACAGTTGCGGACGTCCGTCCGTCTATCACCCGCAAACGGACGGCCTGGTAGAAAGATTTAATCAAACCTTTAAAAACATGTTAAAGCGGGTGGTGTCTACAGATGGGAGGGATTGGGATCTTCTACTGCCCTATCTTATGTTTGCAGTGCGAGAGGTGCCCTCTACTGGGTTCTCGCCCTTTGAACTGCTGTATGGCTAACATCCGCGTGGTTTGTTGGACATACCCAAAGAGTCGTGGGAACTACAACCCACACCGCATAAAAGTGTGACTGAGTATGTCACTCGGAAGCAAGAACGGATGAAGACAGTGTTGCCGCTGGTTAAGGAACATATGGAGGCAGCCCAGCAAGCCAAGAGTAGGGTCTATAATCGCCAGGCTCGGGTTCAGAATTTTAACCCAGGAGATCGGGTTCTGGTGCCGACGGTGGACAGTAAGTTCCTGGCTATGTGGGAGGGTCCCTATGAAGTGCTCAAAAAAGTTGGTGAGGTAACCTACAGGCTACACCAGCCAGGGCGGAGAAAGTCGGAGCAGGTGTACGATGTAAACTTACTTAAACCATGGAATGACAGGGAGACCAGTACGGACAACAGCCCTCGGCCGAGTTTTCTGGGGGTAGAGTTTCCAGTCCCACAGTCTGATAGGAGGGAAGCAGTTGCCACAGTAAAGACTGCTGATAACCTTTTCTCTAAGCAGACTCAGGAGGCCAGGGAGTTCGTCAGCAGAAACACGGATGTGTTTTTGGACCTCCCTGGATGCACTTCTATCATCCGACATGACATTGTCACTGAGCCTCAGGCCAGAATCTGGTTAAAACCCTACCGGGGCCTGAGTCGCGGCGACAAGACATCTCGGAAAAAGTGCAGCTGATGTTGCAGCTAGGTGTCATCGAGGAGTCAAAAAGTGAATGGGCCAGTCCAATAGTGTTGATACGTTACGATGGGACGTTACGATTCTGCAACAAATTCCGCAAACTTAATGAGGTTTACAAGTTTGACGCATATCCCATGCCCCGAGTGGATGAGCTTATTGAGAAGTTAGGCTAAGCCCGAAATTTTTCTGTTTTGGACCTCATAAAAGGGTACTGGCAGGTACCCTTGATGGAGGCTGCCAAAGAAAAAACGGCTTTCATTACACCAGAGGGGCTGTATCAGTACAAGGTATTACTCTTTTATCTACATGGCGCTCCCGCCACTAATAGACATTGTACTCCATACACATCATTGGTATGCTTCGGCGTACCTGGACGCTATCGTTATCCAGAGCAACAGCTGGTAAAGTCACTTACCTAAAGTACGGGCTGTAGTGAACTCCCTTAGGAAGGCTGGCTTAACCGCTAACCCAAAAAAGTGCGCAATAGGGTTAGAAGAGACCAAGTACCTGGGGTATGTAATTGGGCGTGGAAATATCAAACCTCAGGTGTCACCGCCAGCTCTGTGAGAAGGTCTGTTAGATGTTTTTCGCTACCTCTTGCATGAAGTTCTTTGTTTTGGTTTCACTTTGTCATCTCCTTTCCTTCTCCCAGCTGTCACCTATTTACACTAATTGTCTCCCTTTATATTCCCTCCCATACTGCCTCACTTTGCGGTTTATACTTCTGCCTGGATGAGTTGTTCACTGCTGGATGCTGCTTCTCCTGATTCCTCAGATAGTCTGTTTCCTTTATTTGTGTTTCCTTGCTGGCTTGATTGTAGGTGACCCTGACTCTGTCCGTATTAAGTGCAGGGAGCCGGTGGTCGTGTCCCCTCACTATTATAGGGTTTTCAGGTGTCACATAGTATAAGGTACAGGGGCATGCAATCGTCTACCATAAAGACCTTTGCATGGGCATAGCAGTCAGGGAGAGCTCTAGGGGTTTTATAGGGCTCACCCATATGCTCCATAGTTTGGGATCAAGCCAGTCGGATGTTTATTTATAAGTTCCAGCTTTCTGCAACACCATCCGTGACATTATAAACTGCCATAACCATTTTAAGCATGGATCCGGTTTCAGCCTTGATGGACCGCATGCAAGGTCTTTCGCTGGAGGTAGCAGATCTCCGTAAAACTGTGTCTCAGTTTCAGGCGACCGGCTCTGCTGGCATTCATGAAGTTTGTTCCGAGCCTAAGATCTGGCTTCCGGATACGTTCTCCGGGGGTAGTGAGAATTTTGTTCGCTTTAGAGAGGCTTGCAAACTCCATTTTCACCTACTTCCCCATTCCTCTGGTGATGAGGAGCAGAGGGTGGGGATCATCATCTCGCTGCTCAGGGATAACGCTCAGTCTTGGGCCCTTTCGCTGCCGGTCGGGGCACGGCCCCTCCGATCGGTGGATGAATTTTTTGTAGCCCTGGGGCAGATATATGATGACCCAGATTGTATTGCTCTGGCTGAATCTAAACTGCGTATTTTATGCCAGGGTAGACAGTCCGCAGAGATATATTGTTCAGAATTTCGGAGATGGGCAGCTGATACTGGTTGGAATGATGCTGCACTCCGAAGTCAATTTTGCCATGGTCTTTTGGAAAGATTGAAAAATGCATTTGCTTTTCATGAGAGACCAGCCTCGTTAGAATCTGCCATGTCTCTAGCTGTTCGTATTGACAGGCGTCTTAGAGAGAGAGAGGAGACTACTCCTTCCTGTCATATTCAGTCCAAGGACAGTGGGGCGGTCTCATCCAGTGCGCAGTCTCAGTCTCTCTCAATCCCCTCTGAGGAGTTGGCCATGCAGCTGGGTTTGCTTGCCTCTGATAGTAGCGTCCTGGTTGCCATGGTTACCGATCGGAGCCCCAGCGATTAAACTGGGACTCCGATCGGAACTCTCCGCTGATACCAATGATGGGGGAAGGTGATTTTAATTAGGGGGGGGGGAGAGGGGAGGCCGCACTGGCCACCAATGATGGGGGGTGATTTTAATTACGGAGGGGGGGGGAGAGGGGAGGCCGCACTGGCCACCAATGATGGGGGGGTGATTTTAATTAGGGGGGGAGAGGGGAGGCCGCACTGGCCATCAATGATGGGGGAAGGTGATTTTAATTAGGGGGGGGAAGAGGGGAGGCCGCACTGGCCACCAATGATGGAGGAAGGTGATTTTAATTAGGTGGGGGGGAGAGGGTAGGCCGCACTGGCCACCAATGAATATAATACTGGGGAGGGAGGGAGGGGGGCCGCACTGGCCACCAATGAGTTAAATAGAGGGCAGGGGGATCTGCCCCCTCCTGCCTGGCAGCACCTGATCTCTTACAGGGGGCAATGATACGCACAATTAACCTCTCAGGTGCGGCACCTGCGATCCGTCTGTGTGAAAGTAGCCTACGGCCACGGATCACAGACGCGGATGCCAATCTTGTGTGCATCCGTGTTTTTTCACGGACCCATTGACTTGAATGGGTCCGTGAACTGTTGTCCGTCAAAAAAATAGGACAGGTCATATTTTTTTGACGGACAGGAAACACGGATCATGGCCGCAGATGAACAACGGTGCATTTTCTGAGTTTTCAACGGACCCATTGAAAGTCAATGGGTCCGCAGAAAATCACGGAAAACGGAATAACGGCCACGGATGCACACAACGGTCGTGTGCATGAGGCTTATCTCCGAGAGCCTGAGAAAGGGACACCTCCGACCCTCGAAGTCACCTGTTGCCGCTGTTTTTTTTTTTGTTAAGAATAAAGATGGTTCTTTAAGACCTTGTCTGGATTTCAGGGAGCTGGACCGTATCACGATTCGTGACCCATATCCGCTTCCTCTGATGCCGGACCTGTTTAACCAGATTGTTGGGGCTAAGGTTTTTTCTAAGTTGGATTTAAGAGGGGCATACAACCTAGTCAGGGTCAGGAAAGGGGACGAATGGAAGACGGCCTTCAATACCCCTGAGGGTCATTTCGAGAATTTGGTTATGCCCTTTGATTTGATGAATGCTCCGGCCGTCTTCCAACATTTTGTGAACAGCATTTTTCATTATTTAATGGGGACATTTGTACTGGTGTATCTGGATGTCATTTTGATTTTTTTCTCCTGATTTCAAGACTCATCGAGACCACCTACGTCAGGTCTTGCTGATTCTGCGGGATAATAAATTGTACGCTAAACTGGAAAAATGTGTGTTTGCGGCTCCGGACATTCAAAATCTTGGTTTTCTTCTCTCCGCTTCTGGTTTTCGCATGGACTCTGAGAAGGTCAGCGCTGTGCTTGATTGGGAGCTTCCTGAGAATCAGAAGGTGCTGATGCGGTTTTTGGGTTTTGCCAATTATTACAGAAAGTTCATTTTGAATTATTCCTCTGTTGTTAAGCCACTCACTGATATGACTAAAAAGGGGGTAGATTTTTATTTGTGGTCGGTAGATGCACTTAAGGCCTTTTCTAGTATCAAAGAGAGTTTTGCTTCCGCTCCCATTTTGGTACAACCTGATGTCTCTCTACCTTTTATTGTTGAGGTGGACGCTTCTGAGGTGGGTGTGGGTGCGGTCTTATCTCAGGGTCTCTCTCCTGCCAAATGGCGACCGTGTGCCTTTTTCTCAAGGAAACTCTCCTCTGCAGAGAGAAATTACGATGTGGGAGATAGCGAGTTGTTGGCCATCAAATTAGCTTTTGAGGAATGGCGCCATTGGTTAGAGGGAGCCAGACACCCTATTACCGTGTTTACAGACCATAAGAATCTGGCCTACTTGGAATCGGCCAAGCGTTTAAACCCGAGACAGGCCAGATCTTTGTCCCCCTGGGAGGTTGTTTGTGCCTCTCGCTTTACGACACAAGGTTTTTAAGGAGCACCACGATACTGTCCTTGCTGGGCACCTGGGGAGCAGAGCCACAGTGGATCTCATTGCTCGGAGATTCTGGTGGCTGGCTCTTCGAAAGACGGTTGAGGGTTTTGTTGCAGCCTGCGAGACCTGCACTCGTGCCAAGGTCCCTCATTCTCGGCCATCGGGTTCTCTCCTCCCGTTACCCATTCCTTCCCGTCCTTGGACGCATCTGTCCATGGACTTCATTACGGACCTGCCTTGTTCCTCGGGGAAGACTGTGATTCTGGTACATAGTAGTGGACCGTTTTAGCAAAATGGCGCATTTCATTCCTTTTCCTAGGTTACCCAATGCTAAGACGCTGGCGCAAGCGTTTGTTGATCACATTGTCAAATTGCACGGCATTCCTTCAGACATTGTTTCTGATAGGGGCACGCAATTTGTTTCCAGATTCTGGAAGGCCTTCTGTTCTCGCTTGGGGCTTTGGTTGTCGTTCTCTTCTGCTTTTCACCCGCAGTCAAATGGTCAGACCGAACGCGTCAATCAGAATCTGGAGACATATCTGCGCTGTTTTGTGGCGGAGAATCAAGAGGATTGGTGTTCTTTTTTGTCCCTTGTTGAGTTTGCTTTAAATAACCGTCGCCAGGAGTCCTCTGATAAGTCACCATTTTTTGGTGCATATGGGTTTCATCTGCATTTTGGGACATTCTCTGGAAAGGGGTCTTCTGGTTTACCTGATGAGGATAGATTTTCCTCGTCTTTGTCATTTATTTGGCAAAAGATTCAGGGTAATCTGAAGAGGATGAGTGAGAGATATAAGCGTGTGGCGGATAAGAGACGTGTGCCTGGTCCGGACCTGAATGTGGGTGATCTGGTGTGGTTGTCTACAAAGAATATCAAACTGAAGGTTCCCTCCTGGAAGTTGGGTCCTAAGTTTATTGGGCCTTACAAGATGTTGTCCGTCCTCAATCCCGTTGCCTTCCGTCTTGATCTTCCTCAGACTTGGAAGATCCATAATGTTTTTTACAGGTCCCTATTAAAACCTTATGTCCAACCCACTGTAACCTCCTCTTTGCCTCCTCCTCCAATTGTTGTTGATGGTAATCTTGAATTTCAGGTCTCTAGGATTGTGGATTCTCGCATTATCCGCGGTTCTCTCCAGTACCTCGTTCATTGGGAGGGTTACAGTCCTGAGGAGAGGATGTGGGTCCCAGTGGCAGACATTAAGGCCACTCGTCTTATCAGGGCTTTCCATAGGTCTCATCCTGAGAAGCTGGGCTCTGAGTGTCCGGAGTCCACCCGTAGAGGGAGGGGTACTGTCACCGCCAGCTCTGTGAGAAGGTCTGTTAGACGTTCTTCGCTACCTCTTGCATGACGTTCTTTGTTTTGGTTTCACTTTGTCATCTCCTTTCCTTCTCCCAGCTGTCACCTATTTACACTAATTGTCTCCCTTTATATTTCCTCCCATACTGCCTCACTTTGCGGTTTATACTTCTTCCTGGATGAGTTGTTCACTGCTGGATGCTGCTTCTCCTGATTCCTCAGATAGTCTGTTTCCTTTATTTGTGTTTCCTTGCTGGCTTGATTGTAGGTGACCCTGACTCCGTCCGTATTAAGTGCAGGGAGCCGGTGGTCGTGTCCCCTCACTATTATAGGGTTTTCAGGTGTCACATAGTATAAGGTACGGGGGCATGCAATCGTCTACCATAAAGACCTTTGCATGGGCATAGCAGTCAGGGAGAGCTCTAGGGGTTTTATACGGCTCACCCATATGCTCCTTAGTTTGGGATCAAGCCAGTCGGATGTTTATTTATAAGTTCCAGCTTTATGCAACACCATCCGTGACATCAGGTAAACAAAATTGAGGCAATTCGGAATTGGCCCTGATCTGTCGCTAGTGATGGACGAACATCAGCCGGGATGGTTCGCGAACGCGATCAAATGTTCGCGAACCACAAGTTTGCGGCGGGCCCCTTTCACTTTAATGGTAGGCAAACCTGAAAAACCTTCAGCTCATATTTGCAGCCAGCAAACACTTACTAGAAGTACACAAATAGTTCCACAACATGGACAGTGATATAACATTGGCAAAAATTCTGACAAAAAATATGTATTTTAATCAGGTTCCATTTTTATGCATCTTAAAGGGAAAGTCTGAAAAATGTGCCCTGCTGGAGGCTAGAATTTTTTTATTTCCCATTGGTTTGATGTATACAAATGTGCAGCACTCCATGTTTTTGTATCCTGCAGAGTCTATTAAAAAAATTCATACGTTAACGTAAAATTTGTTTCTACCATGGAACTGTATGGTGAACGGACGCCACTGTACGGCATCAGTCTGAGGCATCTGTTAATGCATACATTTTTGGTATGCATTAAATGGATGAAAAAAATAGGATGTGAACCCAGCCCTAGTGTCAAAATAAGCACCAGTACACATCGGAGCAGCG
This sequence comes from Bufo bufo, assembly GCF_905171765.1. NCBI lineage: Eukaryota > Metazoa > Chordata > Amphibia > Anura > Bufonidae > Bufo > Bufo bufo. The sequence goes on from NC_053390.1 coordinate 592,458,054, forward strand.
TGGCAGAGAGGGGAGGCCGTCATGTACTTACAGAGTGTTAACTGGTCCTGGTGGTCAGGGATGAGGACTGTGTTTCCCAAGGATAATTTTCTACTGGGAAATACAGGGCAGAGTATAATACACTAGAATCTATATGATATAAAGATATTAACCCTACCCCCGAATGATAATACAATTAGGTGATCATTTATTATATGGAAATACGTCTATGTTTAGGCGCATTTCTGACAGAGATTGTGGCGCAAAGGTCCTTAGCACCGCAATCTGCATATTTTTCCCGCTCATGCCAGGTCTAAAAAAGAATAGCATGAGCAGGGAAAGGGATACAGTTATGGCCATCCAGATATTGGATACCACCGCCATACATTGACCGGATAACACCTCTGCACAGTGACCGGATAACACCGCCATACCGTGACCAGATAAAATAGTATAAGAGGGCACAGTACAGGAAATGACTAGGGGCACTGTACAGTGTGTGGTAAGAGGGAACAATGCAGGGTATAAAGAAGGACAGTACGGGGTGAGAGGCACAGTACAGGGTGGGGGCACAGTCACATGACCCTGTGACATTAGAAGGTCCTTATGGTGAATGTGGTTCATACACCACTATAATGAGAGGTAGAGGAGTGAGACAAGGGTGTGATTATGTGGCTAGAGATAAAAAATGTAACTGTCGGCCAGTACAGGCCCCAAAAATTAGGCAATTGTCACTGGTAGTATGGGGAAGGAAGGACAACCAAAGGGACCCCCAACTAAACAATTACAGACTAGGCCCCAAACCTAGGGAAAGAGGTCACCTCCTAGGAATCCCTGAATATCTCTCTCTAAGCTGCTAACAACATGTGCAAATCTCAAAGGTAGAAATGCACATGCATCGGAACCTGAGACTGCTGAAACACTGAACCAAACCCTCAGCTTTAGGGAACAGGGAGAGAGGCAACCGGCTCCTTCCAAACTGAAGGAGCTAGTGTCTCCCTGAGGCCTAGTCAGAACAGACACAACAGGAAAGAGAAAAGTACTTAGCTTGAGAAGCAACTGGAACAGGAGAACCACCACACAAGCAGAGCACTCACAGAAGAGCTATTAGCCGCAGGGAAACAAGTGATAGGCGGAACATATAAAGATCCACCTGAATGATAATGAGCAGCATCTGCGAAGGGGTGGAAACCTGTCAGCAGCAATGAAAACAAGAGAGATCTGTCAGATAGATTTCTGAGACTTCAGTCTATCTGAACTTTTAAGATCTCTCCCAGGGACGGCAATAGGCATTCACCTGACAGCACTGAACTTTGGATTCTGTGGCTGGAGGTTCATTAGGCAGTCACAGGATAAATATGTAACTGTCGGACAGTACAGGCCCCAATACTTAGGCACTAGGCATTCACCTGACAACAAAGAACTGGATTCTGTGGCTGGAGGTACATTAGGCGGTCACAGGATAAATATATAACTATCGGCCATTACAGGCCCCAAAAATTAGGCATTCAACTGACATAAAAGGCCTTTTATGCCGCTGTATTTACCTAAGACAGATGTAACGGGCAGTGGCGTACATAGAGAAGTAAGGGCCCCATAGCATGTATCAAACCAGGCCCCCCACACCGGACAGAAGGATTTTTGCCTAAACCCTTTTCAATGACCCTTGGGCGATTTTTCCACTGCCTTATTTGCTAAAAGTTGTTCCTTTAGAGGGTAGAGTCCTGACCAAGTTTTCACCCCCAGTAGAAGAGGAGATAATCCCAACTAAGACTGGGCCCCCTCCTGCCCTGGGCCCCATAGCAGTCTCATGGTCTGCTGCTATTGTAGTTACGCCACTGGTAACGGGGTTCCGAAGGTGCACTCGGTCCCCCATTACCCGCAGACCTGTTGCTTAGCTTTGGGAATGAGGATCTGTGTTTGACCTCATTCCCAGGGCGGCTTTACTGCTGGGTGGCTCCCTGCTCCTAAGTCTGCCTTGAGCTCCGAGCTGATCACTCGGTGCTCAACTGGTTGGTCTGTCGGTCATGTGACGCTGGCCACGTCACATGACCCTCACTCCCCACTATAAATACAGGCAGCCTGCTAGCCACAGGTTGCCTGTTAATTTCTAGGTTCCTGGCTATTTGTTGGACTACTGAATACTCACCTGATTCCGTTCTCTGACGATCCTTTGCCTGCTCCTCCTGTACTGCGTATCCGTCCTGGTATTGTGACCTCGGCTCCCACCTGACTACTCTCTTAGGACTCCTCTTGTACTTCTCTACTCTCCTGGTATTTGACCCCGGCTTCTCCTGACCATTCTTTGCTTAACCCTTTGTACTGCGTAGCTCTCTTGGTTCTGACCCGGTCTGTTCATATTCCGTATTTTGTCTTGTCTGTCTTCCCTGCACGTCTCCTAAGTTAGAGACTGTAGTCCAGTTGTCCCCTGTCATCAGGACTCGTGAGGCAAGTAGGCAGGGCCAGGGGTGAGGCTGGAGCGCAGTGGTCACTATCCTTTCCCCTGTGTGTGTGTGGAAGTGACCGTTACAACAGGGGACCATGATTTGTTCTGGGTGGTGGCTGATAGTTGTGGGCTGTCATAAAGAAATGTAATCAAACGTGGTAGACTCGTCACATGTGTTGAATTCCTCCGAGATCCATGCCTCATTAATTTTTAGAAATGTGAGGTAATCCACACTGTCATGAGCTAGGCGAGTGCGCTTATCGATCACGATCCCCCCTGCTGCACTAAACTTCCATTTGGACAGGACACTGGACGAGGCGCAAGCCAACAGTTCCATGGCAAATTGTGCCAGCTCTGACCACAGGTCAAGTCTGCACACCCAGTAGTCCAGGGGTTCATCGCTTCTCAGAGCGTCCACATCGGCCGTTAACCCAATGTAGTCGGACACCTGTCAGTCTGGACGTTCCCTGAGGCTGGATCCGGAGGACGGGCAAGGCTTGGAAGTGCTGCATTCTGACAGCCCTCTGTGATGGTGGTACATTTCCCCCATTTTGTGTTTGTACTGGAGGTCTAAGTACGTTGGCACCCAGTACTGGTCCTTGCCTTTTATGCTTTTAATATGGGGGTCACTCATCAAACACTGGAGCATGAAGGCCCCCATTTGCACTAAACTGGAAGCGGTGACTGGAAGCTGGAGTGGCCTGGCTCCTGCTCATCAACCAGGATAATGTCGTCCTCGGTCTCCTCCACCCAGCCTCGGACAACACCAGGGATCCCAGAAACGTTTAAAGCATGCTCTTCTTGCTCCTCCTCCACCCCGACACCATCCTCCTCTGACTCCTTTTTAGACTCCTATTGTTGACTTGTCTCAGATGGAGTAGCTCCCCCTAGGAATTCATCCAGCATGGCGACTTCCTCATCTTTATGCTTCTGCTCCTCGACGGCTTGATCAATGACACGACGCAATGCACACTCCTGAAAGAAGGCGTAAGGTACGATATCACTGATGGCGCCCTGGCTGCGACTGACCAGTTTGGTGATCTCATCAAATGGCCGCAGAAGTCTGCATGCGTCACGCATGAGCAGCCACTGGCGTGGTGAAAAAATTACAATCTCCCCAGAACCTCTCCTGCCACAGAATTCATACAAGTAGTCGTTAACTGCACGTTTCTGCTGGAGCAGCCTATCAAGCATATACAAGGTGGAGTTCCATCACGTCGGGCAGTCACAAATCAGATGCCTGACGGGCAGGTGGTGTCACCGCTGAATGTCAGCAAGGCGAGCCATGGCCATGTAAGATCTTCTAAAATGGCCAGAGATTTTCCTGGCCTGCTGCAAGACGTCCTGGACCCCGGGGTATTTGGCAAAGAATCGCTGCACAACTAAGTTCAGGACGTGTGCCATTTTGCCCTGTTTTCAGCGCGCTCAGCAGATTAGCACCGTTGTTGCACACCACTTTACCAACTGTCAAATTGAGCGGGGTAAGCCACTGATCGGCCTGTGACCACAAAGCTGAAAGGAGTGCAGGACCATTGTGGCTCTTGGCTTCCAGGCACAACAGACGCATAACAGCATGGCAACGTCTCACCTGGCACGTCTAATAGGTTCTGGGGAGCTTGGGGGGCGCAGCAGAAGAGATAATAGCAGTGTAAAAAGAGGAGTCAGCCTAGAATGAGAGGGAGAATGGAGTAGGAGGAGGAGATGAAGAGGCAGGCCTGCATGCAATCCATGGTGGTAATCTACATGGGTGCCACGGGTTGCATGCTTGACAGCCGTCAGAAGGTTCACTCAGTGGGCAGTAAAAGTTATGTACCTTCCCTGCCTGTGTTTGCTAGACCACGTGTCTGTGGTCAGATGTATCTTGGCACCGACACTGTTTGCCAGAGATACATTCACTTGCCGCTGAACGTGGCCATATAGCTCTGGGATGCCCTTCTGGGAGAAATATTTCCTTCCTGGTATCTTCCATTGCGGTGCTCCAATGGCCACCAGTTTATATGGCAGTAGTTGGCGGGCTAGCAGGTCTGACAAGCCAGCGGTCAGCCGTTGGGCAAGAGGGTTATCCGACGTCATCATCTTTTTTCGCTCGAACATTTGGGGCAAGGAGGCCTGCCTTATGCCAGATAAATGTGACGATGGCACGGTGGAAGGTGGAGTGGAGGACAACTGGGAGGAGAGAGGAGAAGGAGAAAATGCAGCAAGGGAAATGTCGGGAGTGTGGCTTTGTGGGTTCTGACGGTGCTGCTCTAACTGGGCTCGGTGATGGGAGGCCAGGTGCCTTCTTAAGGCGGTTGTCCCTAGTTGAGTGTTGGGCTTACCGCGGCTTATGCGTTGACAGCACAGGCTGCAGATGGCAACACTATTGTCAGCAGCGGACACGTTAAAAAAAGCCCACACTGCAGAGCCATGTGCCATGTTCTGGCGTCCTTGGAGCGCCAGATGTGACCGTTCATGGTGGATGGCTGGTTCCAGATACATTAGCAGTCTTCTTTTTGCCTCCTGTGCACTGTAAGTTCTGCCTGTTTCTCCTCCTTCTCCTCCCTATATGCTGCTCCGTCTCTCCTTCTGAACTCCTCTCAGTCACTCAACCAAGTCTAGTGTGTCCTTTGACGTAATTGCACGCACCTTCTGCAACTTTCCACTTAGGCTGCGGCTTGGTGCACCTGCCCGACACCTACCACCCCTGCCGAATGGCCTGCCTCTTCCTCTGCTTGTCATTTTCAAAATTACAAAAGTCCCTATAGAAGAGCAGTATTTGTGGAAGAAGTTATATCACACCCCTGCCCCCTGGGGGGCAACTGATAAATCACACCAGTAGAAATTATTTCTTCAAATAGTGTTTTTCACTCTGTGTAGATGCGGTAACGCAGCAAAACCGCAGACAAAAATAATTTCTAATAAATCAATAATAAATGCATTTGCAGGTGCAGTGAGGGATCCCATACGCTTTCATCTCACATGCAACTGCAATTTTGTTACTTATGTGTTAACCTGCCAATGTAGGTTGTTGTATGTGGGAGAAACGTCTACTGATTTGAAGACGCGTCTTAGCAACCACCGCTATACGATTCGTAAAAAACGACAAGATTTACCAATTCCAAAACATTTCTCTGATTTTAAACACTCTGAGAAGGATCTTAACCCCTTAAGGACTCAGCCCTATTTCACCTTAAAGACTTGGCCATTTTTTGCAAATCTGACCAGTGTCACTTTAAATGCTGATAACTTTAAAACGCTTTTACTTACCCAGGCCGTTCTGAGAATGTTTTTTCGTCACATATTGTACTTCATGACACTGCTAAAATTGGGTCAAAAAAGTAATTTTTTTTGCATAAAAAAATACCAAATTTACCAAAAGTTTGGAAAAATTTGCAAATTTCAAAGTTTCAGTTTCTCTACTTCTGTAATACATAGTAATACCCCCAAAAATGGTGATGACTTTACATTCCCCATATGTATACTTCATGTTTGTATCATTGTATAGATTTGGCTACCATGTGACTATCAAGTGGAGAATCGAGTACAGCCCTCAACATCAGCGACTTGGGAGCTAGCCAGTGGGATAATTTTTCCATACTAATTGTATGCTGAGTTGGATTCCCTGTGCTGGATATATGGCCTGGACTTGGGTTAGGTTAATAGCGGGCATGTGTGGCCAATTTTTAACCCTTTCCCCTTGAGGAACTTCACAGTTCATACGGATCGAGATTGAGGGTTGATACGGGTGTTATCCATATAGTGTTTGACTGATCTTTTATCCTGTGATTAATAGGACAAAATGGGGATAAGCAGGGTAGGGGTCCTCTACTATTGTAGTTGGGCTCAGACCAGGCAAGGGTCGGCATCTGTCACTTCCTCTTGACCGGGGTTGGCGATGGCTGTGGCCCCAGTATTCCCGGTCTCAATATATTTATAGGGGCGTTCCCGTTGGTGGAAACCATTGGGGATAGTGCGGTGAGATGCCCACCCTTGGATTTATGATTCAGTCTACCCTAAGTGATATCATCCAGTTTATATCAGTTTATAACTGTTTAAATCCCTCTTAAATTTCTCCATCTGTGCACTTGGTGGGGCTCCTGAAGTTTAGAAAGGGATTATGTAATCATTGGTGGCATGTTACACCTTTCAGCCAGGTCATAAACCAGCTAGGGACTCAACCATTGTCTTAATCAACATTGTATTACACATGGATCTTTGTAATGGACCGGTTCCTGCGTCGCTGGTCATGGGTTAATACTTGTAATGTGGCTATGTACACATATTCTATTACCTGCATTGTGCGTGTGGGGAGCGGCCTCTGTATACTTGGTTCAGTTTCCAGTTTGGAGTTCATCGTTAGCTCAACAGGTCCGTGCATAGCACAGTATTGTGGATGCAGGACCTGTGGTTGCTAGGATACTGGTTGGACGCCCAATCACATGACGCGTCATGTGGTGGAGGGCGCCGTACTTGTTCCTGGTATTCCCGATCATGTGACCGCAAGTCCGGACACGTGACTCACGGGATTCTCGCTCGCACAACACGCGATCAATGCGCAGGATCTCTACGCAGACACATGGAATATAGCTCACGATTGGATGTATTTGTAGGGGGAGGGCTTGACCTTTCTGGGGTACAACCCCCTAATTAATTTATATTGATGTACACCCCTATATATGATTTGGGATTCACTGGTAAAACTATGTATAGCTTGAGAAAGACTTGTATGTCGAAACGTTGCTGTTATTTTCAGTGTGAATAAACACTAAATTCTTGGATTGCCGTGATCTTTCTAAAGTCTGCTTATGTTTTTGGGGGGTCCCTGAGGCCGGGACCTGATGTCACGAGCACCGCCGCTATTAGTGAATGTCACGAGCACCGCCGCTATTAGTGAATATTAGTGAATAGTTTTCAAGTAAGTGGTGCTGTCCTACTCCAATTTTTCTGAGTCTCAATTCCACCATGCGAAGTTTACCGACAGCTGAGCGCGCCCAACTCTATCCCTGGCCCTCCTTCTTTGCTGAATACACAGGTGATGATCAATCACTATTAATTACCACTTATGAAAAATGTTTGCGTTTTTTCAATACTAAAGTATATGGACAATTTTTCTGTATTTGTCTATGTGCAGAATGATATTGATTATACAGCACTATGCTTTTATAAGTATACACAAGTTTTTTCTAGTATATTTTTCTATGTATATTTGATTGACACTTATTTATGCAAATATGTTTTGACTTCATAAATATGCACTTTGTACTGAGATGTATTGCTTGAAAATGGTCCCAGCAAGTGGACCGAAACGTTGCACAGGTGAATCAAAGGATCCCACTATTTTCACCTACTAGAAGTGCTGCGGTGTATTTATTTATTTTATATATATATATATATATATATATATATACAGTATATATATATATATATATATATATATAGATGTGCCCCAAGCATATATATATATATATATATATATATAATGTTTATATGCTGGCCGAAACATCCCCCCCATCATGGCTGCCCCCTCCCTAGCTAAATCCTCCTAGAGTCACATTCCTACATGCCTGCAGAAGGGCGATGCCGCCAAGATAGCTGGACAATTATGTCTAGGTGCGGCTAGTTCAAAAGACAGGGGATCAGCATATAAGCATCAAGAGGTAGTCCCCTGAAATGGTTTTCAGTTCACAGGTGTGCCCTGTCAGGTTTAATAAGTGGGATTTCTTGCCTTATAAATGGGGTTGGGACCATCAGTTGCGATGAGGAGAAGTCAGGTGGATACACAGCTGATAGTCCTACTGAATAGACTGTTAGAATTTGTATTATGGCAAGAAAATAGCAGCTAAGTAAAGAAAAACGAGTGGCCATCATTACTTTAAGAAATGAAAGTCAGTCAGTCAGCCGAAAAATTGGGAAAACTTTGAAAGTAAGGGCTATTTGACCATGAAGGAGAGTGATGGGGTGCTGCACCAGATGACCTGGCCTCCACAGTCACCGGACCTGAACCCAATTGAGATGGTTTGGGGTGAGCTGGACCGCAGAGTGAAGGCAAAAGGGCCAACAAGTGCTAAGCATCTCTGGGAACTCCTTCAAGACTGTTGGAAGACCATTTCAGGGGACTACCTCTTGAAGCTCATCAAGAGAATGCCAAGAGTGTGCAAAGCAGTAATCAAAGCAAAAGGTGGCTACTTTGAAGAACCTAGAATATGACATATTTTCAGTTGTTTCACACTTGTTTGTTATGTATATAATTCCACATGTGTTAATTCATAGTTTTGATGCCTTTATAGTCATGAAAATAAAGAAAACTCTTTGAATGAGAAGGTGTGTCCAAACTTTTGGTCTGTACTGTATAATTATAAGCAATAATTAGACTGTAGACGTGTAGTGTGTTAATAAATACCTTTTATTTAAGCACAGTGTGTAGTCTTTTTGTTGTATTAGGCGCCGCAGCAATAGCCGCAGGTTGTTCCGTATAGAGTAGAGCTGACTAGATTCAGAGTGTATTGGTATTCAAGGTATAAATAGGCGGAGGCATCACTAGACGACTCACGCCTATTTGTGAATATTAATTAATATTTCCCTTAACAGTGTGCCAGGAGCTTCCTGTCAGGCTGCCTGGCAGCAACTCTTTCAGTGGAGTCAGGCTCTTTACATAGTTTACGTGCCGAACACACTCCAATTTCTTTGGTAAATTTTGTTGGTCTTTTTTTATGGTTATATTTAGAGATTTTATTAGGTTACTAAAACATAATATTTTTTTTTAAATAATAAAAAAATGGTGTTAGAATCTCTTTAAGGAAGGGTTCTTTAATTTATCTAGATAAAAAATTGCTTGTACAGTGCATTGAAGTCACAGCAAATACTGTGGTTTTTTTTTTTACTCAAAATACAATCAGAATTCTTAAATATCTTCAACTTGTGCTTTTACAATCTACTGTTTAATGAGACACTTTTAAGAAAATCATTACAATGATTTGTGCCATGATTTGTGCCATTTGTCCCATTAAATTAAGCAATTATTGTATATTCAACATACATTCAGAGAAGCACATTTCTGAGAGATAAGACACAATCTTGGGTTTCTCCCAACATTACAAATACAGTTTAAACTGGACTCAACAAGAAATTGTCAAAATCAATATCATCATATCATCGATATCACATTTATTTAAACTTGTTTTCAGTTTTCACTTCTCAGACACAAATGTATGCTAATTCTTCCATCACCCACATTTTTTTCAGGGGTATTTTTTGTAAAAAAAAAAAGCCATAAAAAACCGTGTGTGTGTGTGTGTGTGTGTGTGTGTGAAAGTAGAGTTAACATAAAGCAACACCTGAAGGTTAATGCAGGAGGAACTATGTTAAGCTGATTAGTAGATGGCACTGTGTTAACCTTTACCATATATTCAAGTGCAGTTATTCCAGTGGATGTACTGTGTGGTGAGGAAGTAGATGATATCTTTGGTAGTCTGCATATTGATGGTGATTAAAGTTGAGTGAATCGAAGTTGACGAAGTGGAATTCAGAAAAAAATGTATTCGTTCCGAAGCCGAATTTCCTCGCGCTTCGTGGTAACGAACCACACTTTTTCTAAAATGGCTGCTCCACGTGTTAGAAAGAGGAAGTAAGAAGCCCGAAAACGAGGGAGCACCCATAATGCCATGCATACATCCAGTCAGCAGATATCCAGCCCCTATGATGTTACAGCCCTACAAAAAGCCTCCTACTACCTGGTTTCCGCCATTTTACAGTGAACTTAGTGCAGGGATACACATTACAGGCATTATCAACACTCTAGGGAGAGAGCAGGGACCAATTGCACAGTGTAAAGCCTGGGTAAGGCTACTTTCACACTACCGTTCAGAGCGGGTCCGTCTGATGTCTGCCCAGACGGATCCGCTCATATAATGCAGACTTGGGATCCGTTCAGAACGGATCCGTCTGCATTATATTGTAGAAAAAATTCCAAGTGTGAAAGTAGCTTCAGACGGATCCGTCCAGACTTTACATTGAAAGTCAATGGGGGACGGATCCGTTTGAAAATTGAGCCATACTGTGTCAACTTCAAACGGATCCGTCCCCATTGACTTACATTGTAAGTCTGGACGGATCCGCTTGCCTCCGCACGGCCAGGCGGACACCCGAACGCTGCAAGCAGCGTTCAGGTGTCCGCTTGCTGAGCGGAGCGGAGGCTGAACGCTGCCAGACTGATGCATTCTGAGCGGATTCGCGTCCACTCAGAATCATTAGGGCAGTACGGATGCGTTCGGGGCCGCTTGTGAGCCCCTTCAAACGGTGCTCACAAGCGGAGCCCCAAACGCTAGTGTGAAAGTAGCCTAATAGGAGCTATTTTATTACATCTTGCTGCACTAATTGTGATCTAATACTTCAGATTAGAATTCTTAATTCTGTTATTGGGGTGAAACTGAGGTCTGATACTACAGAATTTAGAGTGTTCACAGTGTTTCATATATAATTCAATCTGTTAATCCTTGATTGTCCAATTGGGGTGAAATTGCGAGTTGATACTACACTTTTTATGTTGCTCAAGTTGTATTATACATAAGCATATCCGTAAATCCCTAATTGTGGAATTGGTGTGAAATTGCGGTCTGATACAACAAGTTTTTGGGTGTTTTTATTTTATATGAAAGTACATCCATTCATCCTTCTCTGGGGTGAAATTGCGGCCTGATACTACAAAGTTTTGGGGTGTTCTTTTGTTATGTATAGGTACATCCATTCATCCTTGATTCTGTTGTGAAATTGCGGTCTGCCACAGAAGTTTTAGGGTGTTTTTATTTTATATATAAGTACATTCATTCATCCATCCTTCACTGCAGGCAAAATTCGGAGTGCTACTCCAGCTACCACTTGTGCAGAGCATGGCGTGTCACGCTGTTCTGCACCTGGTTTACCTGGGCAAACGGAGTCACACCGGGGAGGAAATCAAATCCTGGCTATCTCGTCACCAACTTAAGATTGGAACCATGGTCACTGACAGCAGGAAGAACATTGTGTTGGCGCTGCATGAAGGAGGGCTGACCCATGCACCCTGTATGGCGCATGTCTTTAATCTGGTTGTAAAGTGGTTCCTGAAGTTTTCCACCCAACTGCAAAACATCCTGAAAATGGCTAGGAAACTGTGCATGCACTTCAGTCACTTTTTCACTGCAAAGCATGCCCTCCTAAAGCTGCAAGGGCACAATAGTGTTCCCCAACATCGCCTCATATGCAACGTTTCCACCCATTGGAACTCAACATGTTGGTCCGACTATATGAGCAGAGGAAGGCCATTAATGATTTCTTGATGATGCAGGCAGACAGGAGCACTCCTTTGTGAAACTTTGACGTTAGCCAGTGGCAACTCATGTGTGACATCTGTCATTTGCTCAGGCCCTTTGCCATTTGTCAGTTCTCCAGGACTACGGGATTAACTACATCATTCTACTCCTTCACGTCTTGGAGCAGATGTCAATGAATCTGGCTGGCCAGGGAACAGGAGACGTGTTGCCTACATCTCACGGCCACCTGAGCCCTGTGGGGGCTGAACTGGAGAAGGAGGAGGAGGCCGAGGGCCGCAGGATATTCATGCACAAACAAGATATACAGAAATGGGTGTTTTTTCTTTACAAGTGACAGGAGAGGAGCATGAGTAGGTAAAGGGTGATGCAGAAGTGGGATCTTCTATCTTCATTCAGAAGGACCTGCGCTGACGTCACCGCGCTCACCATGTGGTGAGCGTGATTACGTCATCAAAGGTCCTCTTGCAGGTCCTGAAAGAAGAAGAAAGAAGACGATGCCGGCTGCACGATCAAGTGGATGAGGTAAGTTAATTTTTTTTGTTTTTTTAATCCTTCAATGCACATTTTACTAAGCATTCTGTATTAAGAATGCTATTATTTTCCCTTATAACAATGCTATAAGGGAAAATAATACAGTGAATAGACTTTAAAGGGACACTGACAGGCCCAATAAGCATAATTATCTATATATATGCATGCACAGGTCTTCTAATGTGTATTAAAAACATATAAGTATAACCCCTGTCCACCTTATAAATACAGCAAACTCATGTTTTATAACCTGATGTAATCACTTCTGCCCAGCCAGCCGCCCCCCAACCGCCGTTTTGAAGCGCCGCCCAGCTCATCAATATTCACTTTGCTGGGCGACTTCTGCTGTCCCCAACGTTCTGAGATCTGGCGCATGCTCAATAGAAAGCTATGTGTATCGGACTCACTTTCGGGACCTCGGAACGTCGGGGACAGCAGAAGCCGCCCAGCGAAGTGAATATTGATGAGCTGGGCGGCGCTTCAAAACGGCGGTTGGAGGGCGGCTGGCTGGGCAGAAGTGAAGCTGAAATGCAGCCCCTTGGGCAGAAAGAAAAGCGATTACTTCAGGTTATAAAACATGAGTTTGCTGTATTTATAAGGTAGACAGGGGTTATACTTATATGTTCACATTAGAAGACCTGTGCATGCATATATATAGATAATAATGCTTATTGTGCATGCATATATATAGATAATTATGCTTATTGGGCCTGTCAGTGTCCCTTTAATGGGGTCCGGGGTTGCTCATCCCTATCATCTTCTAGTAACCATGCGTGAAAATCGCACTGAATCCGCACTTGCCTGCGGATGCTTGCAATTTTCACGCAGCCCCATTCATTTCTATGGGGCCTGCGTTGCATGAAAAATGCAGAATATAGAACATGCTGCGATTTTCACGCAATGCATAGGTGATGCGTGAAAATCACCACTCATCTGCATAGCCCCATTGAAGTGAATGGGTTCTGATTCAGTGCGGGTGCAATGCGTTCACCTCATGCATTGCACCCAGGTGAAAAACTCGCCTGTGCGAAAGGGGCCTAAGTATGATAAGATCAACTTGAGCTTAATGTGCTTTAGAATACTTGTTAATACCCTGAAGCAATCTGTGCAAGGAGAGAATCCACCTTTTTCTATTGTGATTTTTTTGTGGCTGACACCCAGTGCAATCAAAATACCTCTGATGTACGACTTATGAGTTTCTCACACAAGAGAACTTGTGTCAGGTGGTGTGTAGATGATGCTTCATGAAGGTGTAATAGGAATCCCTATCCAACAAATACTCATTGAAATGCCAAAGCCATACTAAGAGTTAATGAAGACATATGAAGGGTGGTGTGTGCAGGAACATGATCAGATATGATTATGCTGTCAATCAAAGAGGGAAGAGAAGAGAAATAAATATATAGATAAGTTTTTGGAAAGATCAAATTTGAATAAAAAAAAGTCCTTGGAGTACTGGTTGTGAAATCTCCAGACATTCATGTCATGAGCTCTAAAGCTGCCACTGCTCTGTTGAGTCTATGGAAGGTAGACTGTGTGACACTGAACTTCTTAGAAGAAGTGTCTAAAAAGGGATCTAGAAAGATATTTCTGAGTTTTTAAAAGCCAAGAAACTTGTCAATTCATAGCTAGTAAACTGGCAAATGTGTAAACATTAGAGGCTATGCTTCCTTTCAGGAATAGGAACATACCCTCTGTGTTGGGTACGTGATCAAGGAGCTTAAAGGGATGGATTTATAAAAGGCAGTAGCCACTCCCTTAGGTCAGACAAGTTTTATTTAAGCGACTCAACAGGTCCGTTAGTAATCACTTCCTTGGTGTAGCTAATGAAACTAAACCCAATTGTTGGTTGAGTTTGGTTACTATTTGGAAACTGGTTGATTTAGTGTCTAAGGGGGCAGTTACCTTTTCAGATATGTTAAAACGGCAACAACATTTTTCCTTCAATAAATGAAATCATCCTTTAAAAACTTTTTTTTTGTTTACTTGGGTTATCCTTATCTAATCTTAAAAGTAGTTTTAACCCCTTAAGCCACCATGACATACCTGTACGTCATGGCAGCAAACAGTCAGCATGTCTTCAGACAGCCAGGGATCTCAGCTAACCAGCCTGGGACCAATGGGTGAGGTTCCGGGCCGGTGATAGCTCTGGCTAATCTGTACATAGTGATCACTGGCCCAGGACCGTTCTCATTGGTCCCAGGCCAGTGTAAATGAAAATACACTGCAGTACACTATACTGTATGCTGCAGCATATTCAGGAGCGTTTTTAATATTGATTGGATGCTGGGCAAGAATTTACTTGGGCCCCCTGGATCCCGCCTTCCCACACCCTAGCATGCAATCACGCCCTCCACCACAGCCTCATAGCAGCCCCCATTAGTCTCTTAGCAGCCCAAAGTAGCTTTATAGCAGCCCCCATTAGACTCATAGCAGCCCCCAGTAGACACATAGAAGCCCGCAGTAGCCTCATAGCAGCCCCCAATAGCCTCATAGCAGCCACCATTAGCCTCATAGCAGCCCCCAGTAGCCTTATAGCAGCCCCCAGCAGCCTCTCCATCAGCCCCCAGTGCCTCTCACCAGCCCCCAGAAGTGTCCATCACCCTTATAAATATAAAATAAAATAAAACACTTACCTCTCCTGCTCCTGGACACCAACGCTCCTCTCCTCCAGTGCAATCTGCATCCTCTGTGAAGGCTGCTGTGAAGGCAGCGCACAGCGTGACGTCACCTAGCGCCTCCTGCTATGCGCAGCCCTGCACAGCCTACTAATGAGGGCTTCCATAATAGAAGCGGCTCATTAGTATTCGCCCCATAAGATGCAGGGGCATTTTCCCCCCTTTTTTTTGGGGGGGGGGGAATGTGTCTTATAGGGCAAAAAAGAGGCAGCTGCCCCTTTTGCTCCACATTAAAGACAGCCCTGAGCGTATTGTATAGAAACATAGAAACATAGAAACATAGAATGTGTCGGCAGATAAGAACCATTTGGCACATCTAGTCTGCCCAATATATCTGAATACTATGGATAGCCCCTCTGTCTCTTCTTTCTTCCAAGCTATACATGTTAAGGTCCTTTAACCTTTCCTGGTAAGTTTTATCCTGCAATCCATGTACTAGCCACCAGACCCACTGGATCATCAAGAACCAAGTGGGTCTGGGTCCAAAAAAAGAAAAAAAAGTAAAAAAAAAGTGAACACCATTAAAAAACCTATAATGGAATTGCAATTTTGCCCACCCCACTTCCCAAAAAATGGTATAAAAAGTGAACAAAAAATTCATATATATACAAAATTTGTACCAATTAAATTGTAACCTCAACGTTCAGAAAATGAGGTCCTACATAAGACAATCGCCGGGAAAAAAAAAATGGCTTTCAGAAATTGGAGACACAAAAACATGAATAAAAAAAAAAATGCTTTTATTGTGTAAAACCAAAGTAAAATTAAAAAGTAGATATATTAGGTATCGCCGCATCTGTAACAACCTACTCTATAAAGATCACATAATCTACCCCCTAAGGTGAATGATTGTCACCTTACATCAAAAAGCGTAATGCAAGCCATCAAAAAGTCCAATATAGACCAAAATAGTTCCAAACAAACCGGCACATCATTCCACAAAAAATGAGGCCCTACATGAGGCAAAAAGTTAAAAAAATATGGCTTTCAGAAAATGGAGACACAAAAACATGATTAAAAAAATAAATAAATGCTTTTATTGTGTAAAACATTATGTATCACTGCATCTGTAACAACTTACTTTATAAAAAATATCACATGATGTAACCTGTTAGGTGAACATAAAAAATAACAACAAAAAATAAAAACTGTGCCAGAACCTTGCCTCACAAAATACTTAATATTGAGAGTTCAAAAATCATATGTACTTTGAAATAGTACCAATAAAACTATCATCTTATCCCATGGTTTCCAAAAGTGGGTCACTTTTGGGAGTTTCTACTGTAGGGTGCATCAGAGAGTTTTCAAATGGGATATTGTGTCTAAAAATCAGTCCAGCAAAATCTGCCCTCCAAAAACCATCTAGTGCTCCTTTCCTTCGGCGTCCTGCTGTAAGCCCATACAGCAGTTTATGACTACAGGGTAATAGATAATTAATTTTGTGTAGCCGTTAACCCTGTGTTACAGGAAATAATGGATTAAAATGGAAAATCTGCCAAAAAAGTCAAATTTAGAAATTTCATTTCCATTTTCCTTTTATTCTTGTGGAACACCTAAAGGGTTAAAAAAGTTTGTAAAATTAGTTTTGAATAACTTGAGGGTTGTGGTTTGTAAATTGGGGTAATTTATCAGTGGTTTCTACTATATAAGAAAAATAACTGAAATACAGTTGCCTAAATGGGAGGAAATGCTCAAAAAAAACCAACACTGTGGCGTGTTTTGTAACCAGGGGAGCAATTCCTCCGCATGTGATCCAGCAATACCAAGCAAAAATGCATACAATGGAGGATGTCGGCAGGGGACCACAAGCACCACATTGGCATCCTACACAAGATGGGATAATGTGTGGATGCAAATATAAAAATACATAAATCACTGCGAAAGGTGCACCACAATGATATGCAACTGACAACACTGGCTTATCCTTCAGGCTGATGTTAAAAACTGAGACTTTAGCCAATGTATTCCAGTCAGGAACACAACGGAGCCCTTTTGCCCCACCGTCAAGGTATCTCAGTGTGGCATGGCTTCCTACCACTAGACTACCCTACGGTGTATGAACACCCTACAGTGTGTGAACACGGTCTGAGAGGTGCTAAGATGTATGTGGGAGGTATGTGGGAGCTTGGCTGTAAGTGGTATCTTAGCGCCTCTAAGACTGTGTTCACACACCCAAGGGCGTACAAAGAAATCACTGGGCCCCATAGCAAGAATCTGACTTGGGCCCCCTATAAGCTGCCCACTACCCACCCCTGGCCCATCCCACCTCCTGTCCTGGCTTCTCCCGTGCCACACCCCGATTTGCCAATAAAGAAATGTATAGATCAGGTGCCTATAGCGCTTTGTAATCCGTACACACCGCTGATATGACAGTGCAGTATGGGAGTGAGGATTTCACTGGGCAGAAATCTATCTATCCATATCTATCTATCTATATATACAAAACAAGGGCAGCACGGCCAAAAACGAACAAGAGTGGCTGGGTGCCAGCAGCTATGGGGGCGATCCACCCACCTAACTTACATAAAATATTAAATTCCACGGCACATCCAGAAAAACATGAGTTTATTCACCAGAGATACAGCGACGTTTCAATCCTCTCAATGGGATCTTTCTCAAGCAATAGTGATACAAAGTAGTGCTCAAATACAGGTATATATACACCCACAAGGCAATTAATCAATAAAAAGAGTTGAAAATATGAATACAAGTAACATCAATATCAATGTGAAAAATTGCATAAGTGAAAGTACACCATCTGAATATAAGTGAATTACAACATGATGGACTCTTATAAATAGAAACACAGTGATCATATATCATATAATAATATAAAAAATAGGATCCATCATAAATTGTGATAATTACATGATTGAAGAAACATGTGAAGAAGCATGTGTGAAAAGTAAAAAAACTGCTTTAAGCAATAAGGGCAAATTGTGAAAACTGACCAGTATGGAGACATATCATTGGCCTGAGCGTCTTTCAGAATCTACTGCGCATGTCAGCAAAGATGTCTGATCACCTGACCCACCGACGTCAGCAGGTCCAGGTCACATGATCGGATGAGAGAAAAACACATGCTTTTCCAAAGGTCCTTGCAGTCACAGGTAACTTCACCACAGGCTGTCAAGGCAACCAGGAGACACGCACTACCATGTGACCACAAAAAAAGTCAGTCACATGATCGGCTGTTGCAGTAGCGCATAGAAGATTATGTAAATGTTATCCAAATCTAAACTATAATATGATAACATGATCGGCTTTATTATAGTGACATGTAAAAAAAATACACATAGGTATAAATAGTATTCATGGGTGATTGCCTAATTATTCACTCCATTAGTATAGTCCATAAAGGTAAATACTATATAAATATATGATAACGATTCTTAAATAAGAAATAATAAGTAATAAAGAGCGGGCATAAACGACTAGAATACAGGTGAATCAAACCACATCAACATCATCATCTCCTCTTATTGCTGACAGCAGCATCCAACTCTCGTCAGAGGGTATGACTATTGAGGAATTTAAACTTCTTCCTCTATTATCATACAGAAGACCTAATAATTTGAGGGACAAAGTTGTACATACTGACATGGGTTCCCCAAAAAATAATATACAAAATTTCCTACGACAACAAAAAATGGGCTGCTTCCCCTGCCGTAAATGTGTCAATTGTCGATATATACATAAAGGTGATGCTTTTATACATCCTATTACCTTTAAGGAGTATAAAATTAGACACTTTTTGACTTGCGATTCTTCTTCTGTTGTATATATTTTGTGGTGCCCGTGTAATTTATTATACATTGGGGAAACATCTTTAGATTTCAAGACTTGATGCAACCAGCATAGATACGCCATTCGCAAGAAGCGGATGGATCTTCTCGTTTCAAAACATTTTACTGATTTGGACCATAAAGAGAGTTATTTAAGATGGATGTTATTAGATCACATTCCAACCCCGCGAAGGGGAGGTAATAGAAATCTATTATTGAAGAAACATTAATTACATTGGATTTCTGAATTAAACACTCTAAAACCACATGTTTAATGTTGAATACAGACCGTGGATCCTTAACCAGTTCCTCTTCTGTTTTTCTTTTCTCTTTTTTCTTTTCCTTTTTCTTATTACTGTTTTTTCCTCCCTCCCCCCTCCCTTCCTCTTCCCCTCTTTTTTATTTTTTCTTCCTATTTTTCTTACTTTTTCTTCATTTTTTTTTCTTTTTTTCTTTTTTTCTTTTTCTTTGGGGGTGTTCGAATTTTATCTGCTCTCATCATTTGGGTGTGTTTATGTATGAAAATATTATTATACTAATTTTTCTCTATTTTTGTTTTTATCAACAGTTGGCGAACAGGGAGCAGGTGATTTACCTGGCCAGCATGTGACCATCTAAAGCCTATCAAGATTACCTATATTATAATTTTTGGTCTTTATACATTTGACATGGCATACTTATTTATATACTGTATGGGGGATGTCTATGATACTCCATGTGTATTTTTTTTTTTTATTATTATTAAAGTAGTGGAGACTGGGCTAAGTGTGAGGATTACTGTATTTATTGGTGTGAATGAGTCCCCCTTACTATGTATATGGTGGGGGCCTCTAGCCCCTACTGTGGGATGGACACCCTTCCTTGAGGCGTCCTTACTGTCAGGCAGTGAGGTCTCCCCTTGGTAACCTGATCAGTGACCCTATACTGAGGTGTGGTGTTTACTGGCCAATGGGTGTCAGTTCTCCCCTTTCCAACTTTCCCTTATCTTTATGTACCACACACTCCTTTATCATTGTTGCGATTGACAACTATCTCCATATCCATCTCCATATCCTCTGATGAGAGTTCGATGTTGCTGTCAGCAACAAGAGGAGATGATGATGTTGATGTGGTTTGATTCACCTGTATTCTTTTTTAAATCAAGATAGTTTTTATTGAACGAGTAAAACACAGTGTACGACATATACACATACTGTATAATTCAGCATACAATGGCATGTATAATAAAATTAATTTGTGCCCCTTTTTTAAATATAAATACAATGTTGTTGTGTCAGCTTATTATTTCCAAGGAGTACACATTAATCACAATGTATCCAGGGCGTACACACATCATAATAAAACCCGATCATTAAACCAAGCCCCCCCCCCCCTCCCTCCCGACACCCTCAAACATTTCAAACCTGTGAGACGACCGAGCCCTACAAAAGCAGTATCTCTTCGGTGTTGCAGCACTGTCCATTGCGAAACACTAGTGCGCAGCCATGATGCCCAGCGTTCCCACTATACCAAGCCAACCTACCGCAGTCGCAGTCCCCCAGTCCCAGAAATTTGGTCTCTTATGCATTCCGCAGCGAGGGTCCCTGACACAAGACCCGGAGCACTTAACCATCCCTGCAAAATAGATAGAAACTTATTGGGACACTTCCTTTTCAAGTATATTCCCCTTTCATATCTTAGGATGGTGTTCATTCTATTAAGGTATTCCCGAGAGGTGGGCGGGTCATGATTAGTCCAGTGTTTAGCTATTACTATTCGGGCCTGGAACAGCATTCTCTGCATACATATAGATAAGTTAGTATCCCCCTCATCAACTTCTAGCAGTCCCAGAAGACAAAACTTAGGGTCTCCACGAACATCCACTTGGGTAACTTCTCTGATAATCCTGACAATATCCGTCCAGTATGTACCTAACTTAGAACAATCCCAGAACATATGTACCAGAGAGGCGTTTTCAGCCCCACAGCGAGGGCAACAGGAGTCAGGGCGAAGACCAATTTTATAGAGGAAGGCAGGGGTCCTATAGACCCTATGCAATAGATACAGCTGAGACAGGCGCTGCGCTTCATTAAGAGTCAGGCTGGGTATTAAGGTTAAGGTATCATTCCATTGCTCTTGGGGGATAGCACCCAAATCTCTTTCCCATTTGTCTTTAACCGGAAGGGATCCACCAGGAGTAACCCCCCCATGCAGGTGGCGATATAGTAATGAAATCACCCCTTTAGTGCTCCCGGGGCTCAGTCATTGTTGCATTAAGAGGGGAGTAGATGAAACTAATCCACTTCCCGGAAATTTCAGCTGTAAATACTGGTAAAACGCTGTGTTTGGGAGATTAAATTCTTCCTTCAAACAGGCAAAGGTCTTCAAGATGCCTCCGTCCTGTATGTGCTGCAGGCAACAAACGCCCCTCTTTTCCCATGGGGAGAAACCTTCCAATCGGAACATTTCGGGCAGGTGTGGATTTCGCCACAAGGGGGTACACCCATGAAATCCTGTGAGACCAAATACAGCCTTAATTTTTGACCAGACTTTGTGAATTAGAGATAGCGTGGGAGTATCTCCAACTCCCAGTATCTTTCCAATTTCCACCATATGAAAGGGGACATCATGTCCCGATAATAAAGATATTATCCTTGCCGACGGTCCGGCGCCCACAACCTGTCCCCAGCCTTTCAAGTGCTGCAACTGCGCAGCTATAAAATAGTGCTATGGGCTCGGAACAGCTAGTCCTCCCTCATCCTTGCCTTTCTGGAGAGTTTCTAATCTGATCCTAGGCATCTTTTTTTTCCAAATAAGGGAGCGAAAGAGACCCTGAATTTTGTAAAACACTCTCTGGGTAATCCAAACAGGGGAGTTGTAGAGAACATACAGCAATTGAGGCAACAGGATCATTTTAATCAAATTGCAGCGTCCCACTACAGACACCCCCCCCCCCACCAGCCGGCCTTTGAAGATTAAGAAAAAGTCTTCTCAAATTAATAGATGTACTTTTATCCGGCATAAATCCGGTCTGGTCTTCGTGAATTATAGTGGTAATAACTTTATTTAAACGATTGGCTAACACTTTTGCAAGTATGTTAACATCTACCGGAGGGAGAGATATAGGGCGATAGGATTCAGGCAATGTTAAGTCCTTACCCGGCTTAGGGAGGACCACTATAACAGCCTCCCTCATGGATGCCGGCAGGAGGCCGGACTGCAGGGCATCATTAAATGTTACTAACAGGTGCGGAAGGAGATCCTCATGGTATCTTTTATAAAATTCGCGATTCACCTGTATTCTAGTAGTTTATGCCCGCTCTTTATTACTTATTATTTCTTATTTAAGAATCGTTATCATATATTTATATAGTATTTACCTTTATCGACTATACTAATGGAGTGAATTATTAGGCAATCACCCATGGATACTATTTATACCTATGTGTATTTTTTTACATGTCACTATAATAAAGCCGATCATGTTATCATATTATAGTTTATCTAGATTGGTATAACATTTACATAATCAATGCTCTACTGCAACAGCCGATCATGTGACTGACTTTTTATATGGTCACATGGTAGTGCGTGTCTCCGGGTTGCCTTGACAGCCTGTGGTGAAGTTACCTGTGACTTCAACTGTCACGGGGATTTTGTGCATAGAGCTGAGGACATGGGTTGCTAGATCGCCACTAGCACATCCGCAATACCCAGTCCCCATAGCTCTGTGTGCTTTTATTGTGGAAAAAAACGATTTGATACATATGCAAATTAACCTGAGATGTGTCCTGTATGTGAGATGAGTCAGGGACAGGACTCATCTCAGGTTAATTTGCATATGTATCCAATCGGTTTTTTGACACAATAAAAGCACACAGAGCTATGGGGACTGGGTATTGCGGATGAGCTAGCGGCCATCTAGCAACCCATGTCCTCAGCTCTATACACAAAATCCTGGTGACAGGTTCCCTTTAAAGCAGTTTTTTAACTTTTCACACATGCTTCTTCACATGTTTCTTCAATCATGTAATTATCACAATTTATGATGGATCCTATTTTTTATATTATTATATGATATATGATCACTGTGTTTCTATTTATATGAGTCCATCATGTTGTAATTCACTTATATTCAGATGGTGTACTTTCACTTATGTAATTTTTCACATTGATATTGATGTTACTTGTATTAATTATTTTTAACTCTTTTTATTGATTAATTGCCTTGTGGGTGTATATATACCTGTATTTGAGCACTACTTTGTATCACTATTGCTTGAGAAAGATCCCATTGAGAGGATTGAAATGTTGCTGTATCTCTGGTGAATAAACTCACGTTTTTCTGGATGTGCCGTGGAATTCAATATTCTGTCTATGTATCTATCTATCTATCTATCTATCTATCTATCTATCTATCTATCTATCTATCTATCTATCTATCTTTCTCTGTATCTATCGATCCCTCTTAGATTGATGACAGCACACCAGTGGTGTAGAGAACTTTCTGTGAAGTTGGAGGTCTGCATCCAGGGCAGGTAGTGACAAGGTCCTGATGGGGGTGGCTGCAGGGTGAGCTGCTCGTCCCCATCTGGCAGGGATCTGAGGTGGAGGTTAGGAAAAGTTTTCTTAATGAAATCTGCAATGACTTAGCGCGGAGAGCCCGCATGTAACACGATTACCGGCTCCCCAGCTGCCGCGCTATCTACACCCCCTCTATGAAGATTAATGCAGCGCACTCCTACTCGCTGGCGTCACCTAGGGGAACTGCAGGCATCCTTTCTGCAGAAAGCGCATAGCAGATCCAGCGGCTGGAGGTTATTAGAAGCCGTGGTCTCAGGGTGGAACTAAAACTTCCAAAATGCCCTGAAAGCCGGAGCATGGCGACCCAGAGTGGTTGAAAGGCTGTTCATCCTGCGCATCCTGAGGAAATGCAGCAGATGGTTATGCAGGCTGGCGTGGAGGGAACCCACAGCCCGAATCAGGTCAGACAGGGAGCGTTCGCGGGGGCGGGGGCCTGAGGGAGAACACAAGTGGGAGGGCCATGGGCCGCATTAATTAATAAACTGTCTGTGCAGAGTAGACGTAAGGGGTGGGGCCTTCCATGGGTTCCGGGCCGCCCCATAGCAATAGCGGTGTGGTCTGCCTATATTGGCAGTACGCCACTGCACACATTGTAGGGTAGTCTATGCAGCGTCCCATTACGTGTGTGTGGGCACTGCTTAAAAGCACTTTTTACCCTAAAAAAAAAACTGTATTATGCTGTATTGTGTAAATTTGTACTATTTATCTGCAAAATCCCTGTTACCAGGCAGATTAGGTGTAATTTATACATCCCACCACTAGATGGGGATAAAACTTAGGTTCTATATATACCTAGGTCAGGCCTAGTTAGTCAATAGAGATCAGGGTTGAGAATGGATCAGAGTCGAGAGCAGATCTGAGTAGATCAGATTAGATTAGTGGGAGAGAATGTAGAGTGAAGACTCCATGACACAGATTAGTGAGTGGAACCAACTTCGCTATGAGGTAGTACTAAGATGTGAGGCGCAGAAGAGCGTTTTCCTTCTGTGGCCAGACTATACACTTGCATTCCTGACCAGTAGGAGAGAGTTTGCCTCCCTGGAATAGAAACAAGCTTCCTAAGGAATCATTGGTGATAACAGCCATTATTGAGGGCTACAGACACCTTTGAGCATGGTGGAGGACTTATAGCTTCTGGCAGTAACACCATAACTCTGGGAAACAGACGAGTTTACCTGTCCCCAATGTTCAGCTTGTAGGGAAAGGACAAGGAATAGGACTGAGCACATCAACAGGAACAAGGTACACCTTACCCACAGCTCCAAGGCAAACCTAAAAAGCCTAGAAACAGTGGATTTGCAGACCAACTCTAAAAACATCAAGAGACTGTATTTTGTACTGCTACCAACCAAAGTCATCAACAGTAAAAGTTGTGAGTTGCATCTTACCACTGTCTACCTCATTATTACTACTAATGGTTGTACCACCATTAACGGTACTGGCGTCACGACAAAAACCATCAAGGGACTCAGCCGCAACAAGCACCCTAAGCACCCCTAACATCAAGGGCACCTCAACCACCATCTTGGCTGATGCTTTCCTACCACAGAGCGTGCCCCGGAGGATTTTGTGCTGTCCACCTCAACACTGTGCTGCCAGCCCAGGGAGACTTTCTGCTAACCGTGAGTAAACTGATGAACTGTGTGTTATATTTTGGCCCCTCATCGGCCCACCATGCACCTCACGTGTTGCCCCTGCGCTACTGGCTGGCTGCATCTAGTGGTAGGAACCCATGCCTCGCTGAGATACCTTGACGGTGGTGCAAAAGGGCTCTGATGTGTTCCTGACAGGAATGCATTGGCTAAAGTCTCAGTTTTTAACATCAGATTGAGGTATTAGCCAGTGTTGTCAGTTGCATTTCATTGTGGTGCACCTTTTGCAGTGATTTATTTATTTGTATATTTGCATCCACACATTATCCCATCTTGTGTAGGATGCCAATGTGGTGCATGTGGTCCGCTGCCGACATCCATTGTATGCATTTATGCTGGGGATTGCCATTAGCAACGGATCACATGCAGAGGAATTGCTCCCCCGGTTATAAACACGCCACAGTGTCTGGGGTTTTTGAGCATTTCCTCCCATATAGGCAATTATTCAGTTATTTTTCTTGATATGTTTAGTATGTGCCATTGTGTTCTGCTGGTAGCATTCTGTTGCACCTGGTAGCCTGTGTCACATGGTCTGTTATAGGTGGGGCTTACAGCCTTATCATCTCTCCCACTACCTGAGTGATTTCACTATGGAGGTATGTGGGAGCTTGGCTGTAAGTTGTATCTTAGCACCTCTCAGACCGTGTTCACACACCGAAGGGTAGTCTGGTGGTAGGAACCCATGCCACGCTGAGATACCTTGATGGTGGTGCAAAAGGGCTCCGATGTGTTCCATTGGCTAAAGTCTTGGCTAAAGTCTCAGTTCTTAACATCAGCCTGAGGGATTAGCCAGTGTTGTCAGTTTCATATCATTGTGGTGCACCTTTCGCAGTGATTTATGTTTCTACTATATAAGCCCTACCAAGTGACTTCATAACTGAAATGGTCCTTAAAAAGTGTATTTTGGAATTTAAAAAAAATAAAATAAAGGATTACTTCTAAAATTCTAAGCTTTCTAACGTCTTACAAAAATAAAATCACATTTACAAAATTCTGTCAACATAAAGTAGACATATGGGAAATGTAAAGTAACAACTATTTTGTGAGGTACCACTATCTGCCTTAGGGCTCATGCACATGACGGTATGCCCTTCGAGACATACGGTCCATGAGTGGGCCATATGTCCCAGAGCAGCATACATCGTGCGCAAGGGAGCGCACAGCATCATAGGTTACTATGATGCTGTGCGCATCGGGCCGCCCGCGGGGCTATTGTTCCGCACTCATAATATCTTATGAGTGCACGACAATAGTCTCAGAGGGCATACAGTCATGTGCAAGAGGCCTTAAAAACAGAGAAATTAAAATGTTAATATTGCAAATTTTTCAACATTTTCAGGATTTTTCTTTATAAATAAAGGTTAAATACACATGGATAGAAGAATTTGAAAAGGGAGCAAATGCTTTTCACAATACTTTATGTACTGCCAATCAATTTTCAAAGCATACTGAGTTCATATATGGTAAATAATTAGTACAATGAGTAGCTAAATTGTCAAGAGTGCTTATGAAATCCAAACAGTTCAACACCATACCAACAAGTCTTACATAAGGTTTAGGTTTTTCCATAAAGTATCTAGCTGACATTAGACAATCTTTTTATTATATCCAGTATCAGGCAGCACCACATATTTATTGCTTTATTCCAATAATGCTCCATTTAGTTTTCGGCAACACAATTTTATTTGCAGAAGCATCTAATGCCAAGATAAATGCTGGCAAACAGTGCCCTACATTCCTAGGTAAATACTGCATACAGATATAGTTCGTGCACACGAAAAAAGACACTGACATACTTTGTCATAGTGCCATAACATACTCAATTATGTTTCTAGGAGAGCACAAGGCTATAGGTCCACAACAATAACACATCTTAACAGTGTGCATGAGCCCTGAGCAGCACTTATTATGACATTTTATGTTAACAATCAGCTTTACTGTATGTACATTTTAGGTAAGCTTAGATTACATTCTGCACTGTAAACTTTGAATTTTAGTGTTAGGTTGTACATATTTGTTAGAACTGGCAGATAATTTGCCAATTTAAAGTTATTGCTTGGTTACCTAAGCAAAACTTTAGAAGTATTTTAAGCACATATTGAAAAACAGCAATCACATTATTAGTGTTGAAATCATAGGAAACCAAACATGACAAGATAGTCAGGATGGATAAAGAGATGCCAGTGTCTTGTTTTATTCTAAAAGATGTAGAAATTGCATGTCTTCAAGTAGATCTTGGCAAAATAATTGTTTTGACTGATAATGCATATCTTGTGCTGACCTTGTATTTCAGTCAAAATCGATAGCAAGCATCTACAAACATACAAGCAGACATACAAATACTAAGCAAAAAGAATAAAAAAAAGTATAGATGATATTAAATATCATATTTCATTTGCAAAACCATTGTAAGGAAGATGGAAACTGAAACATAAATGCTTGCATAAAATTGTAGGTAAATTTATATATTTTTTTAAACTTATACAGGCATTTTTCAAAGCCATCAACTGTTCTTATTCCATAGTTTTTACTGGTGAGGACACACTGTTCCCTCTTGAGAATAAATTTTTTTTTGTTCTCCAGAACAGAGGTCTCCTTGTTAAGGCCCCTTTCACACAAGTGAGTTTTCCGCGTGGGTGCAATGCGTGACGTGAACGCATAGCACCCGCACTTAATCTTGACCCATTTATTTCAATGGGTCTCTGTACATGAGCATTTTTTTTCACGCATCAGTTCTGCGTTGTGTGAAAAACGCAACATGTTCTACATTCTGCGTTTTTCATGCAGCCCCGGTCCAATAGAAGTGAATGAGGCGGATGCAATGCATTTTTCACTGATGGTTGCTAGGAGATGTTGTTTGTATACCTTCAGTTTTATATCACACGCGTGAACAAACGCATCAAAAGACATTGCACTCGTACGGAAAAAACTGAACAACTGAACGCAATCGCAGACAAAACTGACTGAACTTGCTTGCTAAATGGTGCGAGTTTCACTGAATGCACCCTAAATGCATCCGGACCTAATCCGTCACGCTCGTGTGAAAGGGGCCTAAGGATGAGAAATTTGACTCTAGAGCAATATATATGCGTTGTTCTGATTACAGAGAGTGCCTAGTATGTGTAGTGTGTGTGTGGAGTATTGTAGGCCAGTCAACCCCCCTCTGGGTTTCTGGGAAAGATATTCAAATTAGCTTTCCTAAGTAGAGTTGAGCGGACACCTGGATGTTCGGGTTCGACCGAACTTAGCAAAAAAGTTCTAGTTCAGGACCCGAACTTAACCTCGAACCCGAACCCCATTGAAGTCAAATGGGACCCGAACTTTGGAGCACTAAAATGGCTCTAAAAAAAGTCATAGAAAAGGGCTAGAGGGCTGCAAATTGCAACAAAATGTGGTTAAGAGCATGGCAAGTGCTCTGCAAACAAATGTGGATAGGGAAATAACATAAAATACTTAAAAATAAGTCTAGGAGGAGGAGGTCCATATAGAGTAGGAGTTTCAGGAGGCGGTGGATGTGGCAGCGTAGGTGGAAGCGGCGGTGGAGGAGGAGGTAGCCAACACTGGTTTTTGTTTTTTACTTTATTTTTTTATTTTTTTTGTTCAAATTTGGGTAGACCCCAAAACATTTGGAAATATAAAAAATAAAACAAAGAAAAAATTAGCTGGAGTCCCACCCTCGCCATTTGATGACTGGGCCACTATTTTGCCTTTTGGCCTGGCTGACATCATAATTTATTTGACCCTTCTAATCTGTCAGAGGGAAGAAAAAATGAGACGCCAAACGGGTCCTGTCTATGTAACAGCTGTAAGGCTTGCATGACATGGTCCCTATTTTGCATCAGAATTGGCTTATGATCTGGTAGCCAAAGGCAGGAGTGGGTACAAAACATAGAAGACATGCAAATATTCCATTCACGTGTCATCTCTGTTTTGGATCCACTCAGTTTTTTGGGGGGTTTAGCAATACTGATGGATTACTGACCAAATGCTGACCGAGTGAAGGCGGATGCTCCACAGACAGAATCCGTTTTTTGGGGGTTATTGTTCTAACGGATCAGAGGAAAGGCAAAACAATCAGTGATGTCAACACAAACTAACTGCTGACACCCTCTCCACTCTGTTGGGGGGGCTCTACTTGTATAAGCATTTACAGTCAGGTCCATAAATATTGGGACATCGACACAATTCTAAAATGTTTGGCTCTATACACAACCGCAAAGGATTTAAAATGAAACAAACAAGATGTGCTTTAACTACAGACTGTCAGCTTTAATTTGAGGGTATTTACATCCAAATCAGGTGAACGGTGTAGGAATTACAACAGTTTGCATATGTGCCTCTCACTTGTTAAGGGACCCAAAGTAATGGGACAAAATAATAATCATAAATCAAACTTTCACTTTTTAATACTTGGTTGCAAATCCTTTGCAGTCAATTACAGCCTGAAGTCTAGAACGCATAGACATCACCAGACGCTGGGTTTCATCCCTGGTGATGCTCTGACAGGCCTCTACTGCAACTGTCTTCAATTCCTGCTTGTTCTTGGGGCATTTTCCCTTCAGTTTTGTCTTCGGCAAGTGAAATGCATGCTCAATCGGATTCAGGTCAGGTAATTGACTTGGTCATTGCATAACATTCCACTTCTTTCCCTTAAAAACTCTCTGGTTGCTTTTGCTGTATGCTTTGGATCATTGTCCATCTGCACTGTGAAGCGCCGTCCAATGAGTTCTACAGCATTTGGCTGAATATGAGCAGATAATATTGCCCGAAACACTTCAGAATTCATCCTGCTGCTTGTGTCAGCAGTCACATCATCAATAAATACAAGAGAACCAATTCCATTGGCAGCCATACATGCCCACGCCATGACACTACCACCACCATGCTTCACTGATGAGGTGGTATGCTTAGGATCATGAGCAGTTCCTTTCCTTCTCCATACTCTTCTCTTCCCATCACTCTGGTACAAGTTGATCGCGGTCTCATCTGTCCATAGGATGTTGTTCCAGAACTGTGAAGGCTTTTTTAGATGTCATTTGGCAAACTCTAATCTGGCTTTCCTGTTTTTGAGGCTCACCAATGGTTTACATCTTGTGGTGAACCCTCTGTATTCACTCTGGTGAAGTCTTCTCTTGATTGTTGACTTTGACACGCATACACCTAGCTCCTGGAGAGTGTTCTTGATCTGGCCAACTGTTGTGAAGGGTGTTTTCTTCACCAGGGAAATAATTCTTCGGTCATCCACCACAGTTGTTTTCCGTGGTCTTCCGGGTCTTTTGGTGTTGCTGAGCTCACCGGTGCGTTCCTCCTTTTTAAGAATGTTCCAAACAGTTGTTTTGGCCACGCCTAATGTTTTTGCTATCTCTCTGATGGGTTTGTTTTGTTTTTTCAGCCTAATGATCGCTTGCTTCACTGATAGTGACAACTCTTTGGATCTCATCTTGAGAGTTGACAGCAACAGATTCCAAATGCAAATAGCACACTTGAAATGAACTCTGGACCTTTTATCTGCTCATTGTAATTGGGATAATGAGGGAATAACGCACACCTGGCCATGGAAGAGCAGAGAAGCCAATTGTCCCATTACTTTTGGTCCCTTAACAAGTCGTATGGAACATATTCAAACTGTTGTAATTCCTACACCGTTCACATGATTTGGATGTAAATACCCTTAAATTAAATCTGACAGTCTGCAGTTAAAGCACGTCTTGTTTGTTTCATTTTACCTCATTGAGCAGTCTGCGCTGTGCTCTTGCAGTCATTTTTACAGGACGGCCACTCCTAGGGAGAGTAGCAGCAGTGCAGAACTTTCTCCATTTATAGACAATTTGTCTTACCGTGGACTGATGAACAGCAAGGCTTTTGGAGATACTTTTATAACCCTTTCCAGCATTATGTAAGTCAACAATTCTTAATCGTAGGTCTTCTGATAGCTCTTTTGTGCGAGGCATCATTCACATCAGGCAATGCTACTTGTGAAAAGCAAACCCAGAACTGGTGTGAGTTTTTTATAGGGCAGGGCAGCTGTAACCAACACCTCCAATCTCATCTCATTGATTGGACTCCAGTTGGCTGACACCTCACTCCAATTAGCTCTTGGAGATGTCATTAGTCTAGGGGTTCACATACTTTTTCCACCTGCACTGTGAATGTTTACATGGTGTGTTGAATAAAAACATAGTAACATTTCATTCTTTGTGTGTTATTAGTTTAAGCAGACTGTGATTGTCTATTGTTGTGACTTAGATGAAGATCAGATCGCATTTTATGACCAATTTGTGCAGAAATCCATATCATTCCAAAGGGTTCACATACTTTTTCTTGCAACTGTATATCCATTCGGTTAATTTCATTAAGTGCGCAATCTGATCGTAAGATTAAGGAAATTAGTTGTGACCTCACTATCCTCCCATGTCAGTTTTACATTCCAGTCACTCCCAAAACAGTAGGCAGTCATCTATATTCAGTATGTCCATTCTCCACCAATAATTAAGTTCCTTTGGTCGTTACCTATACACAGTGTCGGACTAGGGGCCCACTGCTCATATACTTGCAAATTTGCCCATCCACATAGCAGCAGACAGACGTTACAAGGTGATTGATTCTAGGGGTCCCTGCAGTGACTTCAAGAAGATGGGTCCCTAGGAAGCGAGGATACTGGCTGTCCTGCCCTGGTGTCTAGAAGTCAGCTCAGCCACCCAATCCATCTATAATAATAAACTGTCAAATAATCTACCCTGTTTTTTATATGAACGTTTAGGCTGGTTGAGATTTTGCATGCCTCCCTACCATCCTGGATCCGGCAGGGCAGTTCCACATTTCAGTGGCTGTCCTGCGGTCCCTGTATGGGTGAGGTATATCCTGCTCTCTGGCAGCTGTCCCTGCTTCCATGGGAAGCTAATACAGTTGCCTGTAATGATGAACCATAACTCACCAAAAATCTAAACACACATATATAGTATAAATGTATTCTTTATTGTTTAAAAATTATATATAGATAAATAATTTTAAACAACATACATATAATAGCAGTAAATGCAGGACAATACTGTGGCAAGTGAGTACCTCCCTTAAACTCCCACTGGTGACTATACAGCATTTGAAGGATCTGTGCACATTGTATGCATCATCATTGTACAGTCACCAATATAAAATGCGAATTGCATATGGTATATTATGCCATTAAAGACAATGCTTGTCACACTGTTGTAATATAAATACTGAGGTTGTTATCGAGTACTGGGAGTCTCACTAGGAAATACTCCCATTTATACAACCACACATCAGCATGACAAGTAAGTAATGACACATAAACAGTGGTACATAATGACACAACACACACCAGTACAAACCAGGAGTAAGGGAGGGACACCAACCCCGACCTGCAGTTCGCCTCGCTTCCTCTTGGGAGTGCATGCCTCCACTGCAACCAACCCACCTTATATACCCTAAACCACTGGGCTAAGTCCTAATAATGTAAATCACCTGTGGTCAGTAAAATAGATAGGAATCCCATCCAATCATGCCCCGTCTGCAATCCTAATACATGGCCGACCACGTCTCGCGGGATTTCCCGCAGTCACTTGTATTCGCGATCACGTGTTCTTATCATGTAACCCCACACCACCGGTCTGTAATAGTCATCCCAGCGATGGAAGGCCACATGACAGAGCATGGTGAAAGGATGCAACTCAATCCTGAGGCCCAGCCCACACCATGCCTACAAATATGAGGCGGGCATAACCGCATTGGTACATTCCCAGGTGGCTAAAAGTCGGTGTCCAAGCCATCTTAGTTAAGGGCAATCTGCCCACAGCTCCAGTATAAGGCATATATTTAACAAAGTATCCAATGTAGAATTCAGAAAGTAGAACAATGGAGAAAGAGGGGTAAAAAAAGGTAAAGAGAGAGGGGGTCCAATCTGAAGGGGATGGTAATATTCAATAAACTATCTCCTACACTAATAGTGAGTTCATAATTAGAGTTGAGCGGACACCTGGATGTTCGGGTTCGACGGGTTCGGCCGAACTTCGGAAAAAGGTTAGAGTTTGGGACCCGAACTTGACCTCGAACCCGAACCCCATTGAAGTCAATGGGGACCCGAACTTTTGAGCACTAAAATGGCTGTAAAAATGTCATGTAAAGGGCTAGAGGGCTGCAAATGTTGTCAAAATGTGGTTAAGAGCTTGGCAAGTGCTCTGCAAACAAATGTGGATAGGGAAATGACTTAAAATAACATAAAATACGTAAAAATAAAAAATAATAATCTTGATCTAGGAGGACCAGGTCCATATAAAGTAGGAGGTTGAGAAGGCGGTGGATGTGGCGGTGTAGGTGGAAGTGGCTGTGGAGGAGGAGGTAGCCTACATGGCTTTTTGGTTTAATTTTTTATTTTTATTAGGGTACACCCCAAAACATTGGGAAATATAACCCTCCAGTCGTGCTAAACACACGTTTAGACAATACACTGGCTGCCGGGCAGTCCAGCACCTCCAAGGCGTAAAGGGCAAGCTCAGGCCATGTGCCCAATTTGGAGACCCAGAAGTTGAAGGGGGCAGACCCGTCATTCAGTATGTGTAGGCGTGTGCACACATACTGCTCCACCATGTTGGTGAAATGCTGCCTCCTGCTAAGACGTTCCATATCAGCTAGTGGTGCTGGTTGTTGTGGCGTGCTGACAAAGCTTTTCCACATTTCGGCCATGCTAACCCTGCCTTCTGAGGTGCTGGCGGTGCCCCAGCTGCATTGGCAACCTCTCCCTCGTCCTCTGCCTTCGCCTTGTGCTTCCACTGTGCCCCCGCTGTCAGGTGGGAATGCCACCAACAGCGCATCTACCAGCGTGCGTTTTTACTCGAGCATCGTACGATCACGCTCCAGTGACGGTACGTTGTCTTTGTAACGGGGATCCAGCAGCGTGGCCACCCAGTAATCACCACAAGTTAGAATGTGGGCAACTCAGCGGTCGTTGCGGAGACACTGCAGCATGTAATCGCTTATGTGTGCCAGGCTGCCCAGAGGCAACGAAAAGCTGTCCTCTGTGGGAGGTGTATCATCTGTGTCCTCTGTATCCCCCCATCCACGCACCAGTGATGGCCATGAGCTGGTCTGGGTGCTACCATGCTGTGAACATGGTTCCTCCTCTTCCATCTCCTCCTCCTTATCCGCCACCTCATCATCCTTCAGAACTGTGCCCTGGCTGGACAATTGCGTACCTTGGGTTTGTGGATGCAGGAACCCACCCTCAGAGCCACTTGGAGAATGACTGGCCGGAAACACTACGAAATGATCCCTCTTCCTCCTTCTCCTCCTGTGCCACATCCTCTTCCATCATCGCCAGCAGCGTTTTTTTAAGGAGGCAAAGAATTGGGATAGTAACGCTGAGAACGGCGTTATCAGCACTGGTCATGTTGGTGGAGTACTCGAAACAGCGCAACAAGGAACATAGGTCTCGCATGGAGGCCCAGTCATTGGTGGTGAAGTGGTGCTGTTCCGCCATGCGATTCACCCGTGCGTGCTGCAGCTGAAACTCCACTATCGCATGCTGCTGCTCGCACAGTCTGGCCAGCATGTGCAAGGTGGAGTTCCACCTTGTGGGCACGTCTCATATGAGGCGGTGAGCGGGAAGGCCGAAGTTACGCTGCAGCGCTGACAGGCGAGCAGCAGCAGGGTGAGAATGCCGAAAGCGCGCACAGACGGCCCGCATTTTATGCAGCAGCTCTGACATATCGGTGTAATTTTTGAGGAATCTCTGCATCACCAAATTTAGCACATGCGCCAGGCAATCGATGTGCGTCAAACCGGCTAGTCCCAGAGCTGCTACAAGATATGGCCCATTATCGCACACCACCAGGCCGGGCTTGAGGCTGACTGGCACAAACCACTCATCGGTCTGTTGTTCAAGGCCTGTCCACAGCTCCTGCACGGTGTGGGGTTTGTCCCCCAAACAGATAAGTTTTAAAACTTCCTGCTGTCGTTTACCCCTTTGTAGAAAGGCACAAGGGACCATCATAGATGGAAGATATGTGTCACTGAGGTTCCTGGCCTCGGTGAAGTAGGAGCTAGTAGTACATATGTCTGCAGCAGTTGCTGATGGACACTTTGATAGTTAGCATAGCTGTGAAAAGCTAATCCGGGCCGGCTCTTACTGGGAGCAGCCAAAGTGCAGGGTGGGTGGCTGTTCCCCATGGTCCAGGCCAGGTTTTTTTTTTGTATAAACAATTTTTATTGATTTTTAGTTTAGAAATCAATGGATAAAGGATACAAATACAGATACAGTTCTGAGAGTATCTAGTTTTCCCTGACGCAGCAGGGGATATGATGTAATAGATAGGCGATAGAATATACATAACGGCAATACAAGCGTCAAATGTAAATGTTATGTAGTAAGGCATTAAGTCAATAACTAATTAATAACAGATGTGACATAGATCACCTGATGATGGGGGAGGACGGTTATTATCCAATTAGGGGGAGATGTCGGATGGAAGAAAGGAGGTTCTAGGGTGAACATAAATCAGGAGAAATTTCTATATTTCTTCCAGGCAGACCAGGTAGAGAGAAATTTATTTCTGGTTCCCATTTCCCAGTTAGATAGCTCCTCAAGACGGAAGATTTGGTCAACTCTGTTTCTCCATTGGTCAATGGAGGGAGTTTCAGAAGAGCGCCACTTAGTGGGAATTAAAAGACGAGCTGCAGATAACAGGTAAGTCAATAATCCATTTTGTTTGTCATACTTTGATATATCAAGAGATAAGAGGGCAATTTCAGGTGTGCATGGGGAGTTTGAGTTACAAATGGAATTGCTTATTTGGAAGATCTGTCTCTACCAAAGCGATAGGGGGAGGCAGCTCCACCAGATGTGAATAAAAGTGCCTTTTTCTGAACCACATCTCCAGCATACTTCAGGAACGTCGGGGTACAGGAGAGCTATTTTATCAGGGGTTTTGTACCATCTAGACAAAATGTTATATCCGTTCTCCTGCACCCGGACGCACCTAGAGAGTTTATGCGGAGTAATTAGCAGTGAATTAATTTCTTTGTCTGAAAATTGTTTATTTAAGTCTTTCTCCCAATGACCTATGGAAGAGGGTTTAACCCTCGTGGGGGACTGGTTAAGCTTTTTGTAGAGAAAGGAGATCAATTTGGTCGGGTAACAGGTAGTGGACAATAGGTTCTCAAACCAACTAGGGGAGTGATTCTTAAGTGCAGACCTAGTATGAGTGAGCAACTTTTCCCTAAGAAACTTAAGAGTGAGGAAACTAGCGGGATGAATGTTAAAAGAGGAGGCTAGTTGTAGCTCGGAAGGAACACAGCCATCACTATCTAAAAGCTCTGTTATAAGGGTAGATGATGTTTTGAGCTGTGGGGGGGTTGAGGATCTAATCTCTATAGGGGCTAGGGAGTATAGATCTCTGATTTGGAGGAGGGGGATAGGGGGAAAAGATTGTTATGTCTGGAAGAAAACCAATTCCAAACTCTAATGGTAGAACGTATCAAAGGGTTAGACGTTAGAGGAAGGGGTGTAAGGGGTTTACCTGATAACACAAGAGGTTTAAGGGGAGAGTTGAAGTTGGCATTTTCAATATGGAGCTAAATTTTATGGGGTGGAGAGCGGATCCAATCTATTGCTCTACATAGATGTATGGCTTTCATGTATAGCTCAGGATCAGGCAGACCAATACCCCCTAGACGTTTAGGTTTAATAAGGGTGGAGAGTGAAATCCTAGATTTTTTCCTTTCCCACAAGAACTGTCGTACGAGTGTGTTTAGCTTTTTGAAGAAAGAGCGGGGAATTGTGATGGGTAGAACCTGGAGGAGGTAAGTAAGCCTAGGGATGACTAATGACATCACAATATTTTTCCTGTCAAACCAGGAGAGGTAATGTCCTTCCAATGAGTCCAATTGAGCGGCGATAGAATGCAAAAGGGGAATATAATTCAATTGGAAAAGATCTGGTAGGTGAGCATTAATTTTAATTCCCAAATATGTTATAAGTTGGGCAGTCCAGTTAAATGGGGAGTTCAATTGGAGTTTTTTGATGGTTGAAGGGGACAGTCCAGTGTGTAGAATTTGTGATTTGTGTGGGTTAATTTTAAAGTTGGAGAATGAGCTAAAGGTGTTTAGTAGTAGGAGAATCTTGGGCATGGAGATGATAGGGTTGGTGGTAAGAATTAAGAGGTCATCAGCAAAGGCAGCCAGTTTACACTCTTGGGACCCAATTTTTAATCCTTGGATGGAGTTTTCCTGTCTGAGGGCTTGCATAAGAATTTCCATGACTAAGACAAAGATAAGGGGGGAGAGGGGGCAACCTTGTCGTGTTCCATTTTTAATCTGAAAGTTGGTGGATATATGGTTATTCACTAGGACCGAGGCGGAAGCATTATTGTACATTGCAAAAATAGCATGAATGTATGGGGCAGGGAAGTTGAATTTCAGTAGGGTGAGTTTGATGTAGGACCAGTCAATACGGTCAAAAGCTTTTTCCGCGTCAGTGCCTAGGAGAACCAGGGGTCGTTTTTTGTTTGAGGCATAATAAAGGGCATCTAAAATTTTGGTGGTATTATCTTTTCCTTCTCTCCCTTTAACAAATCCCACCTGGTCAGGATGGATCAGGTCAGGGAGAATGGATTGTATTCTAGTTGCAAGCATTTTTGCTAAAAGTTTTAAGTCAATATTTAAAAGGGAGATGGGCCGATAGTTAGCGCAAATAGTGGGATCTTTTCCCTCTTCTGGAATAATTGCAATCACTGCCCTCGTCATGTCTGAGGAAAGGGGATAATTTAGTAGGGCTTGGTTACAAACACGAAGGAGATAAGGAGCTAGCGTGGTCTGGAAGGTTGAATAATAGATAGTTGGGAGACCATCAGGGCCGGGACATTTATTTTTTGGAGAGCATTTAAGGGCCTTGGTAAGTTCCGCAAGGTCGAAAGGTGTGTCTCCCTGTTAGATTGGGGAGTAGAGGGGGGGGGGGGGGGTAGATTATAAAGGTCTTTATAGAAGAGACGGAATTGTTCGGCAATGGCCTCAGGAGAACAGAGTTGATGTCCTTGGATTGATTTGATTGAGGTTACATATCTGGCGTTTTTTCTCCTTTTTATACGGTTTATCATGAATCTTGAAGCTTTATTGCCATGTGCATAAAATTTATGTTGGGAAGAGAGGTAGTACTTGGCGGTTTTTCTGTTTAGTAGGTTTTTGAGCTCGGATCTAGGAGCCAAGAGGTCAGATAACTGTTGAGGGGGTCAAGGGAATGTTTATGTAGGCTTTCTAGGGTGTGTATGCGGTCTAACAGGGAGGAAAATTGTTTGCCAGCTAGTTTCTTTAAGTGAGAGCATTTTCTTGGTGTCCCATAGTATTTGCGGGGAGACGTCAGGGGAGTCATTAGTTTTGAAGTACTGTTCTAGGAGGGAGGTGAAGTGAGTTACATGTCTATCGTCGCTCAATATGGACTCATTAAGTCTCCAACTGGAGGGCTTACCGGAACCAGGTTGTAGATGAAAGGAGCAAAAAATCGGAGAATGGTCTGAGATGGTGATGTTTCCAATCTGAGGGTCTGAGGACTGGTGCAAGAAGTCCCTGCTATATGAATGACCTGGAGCAGAATAAAAAGTGTAATCAATAGCAGAAGGGTTCATGCATCTCCATTCATCAATCATTCCCATTAAATGTAGTTTAGTTTTGAGTTTTTTCAAGAGTCTGACCGATACAGGAGACTTTTTAGATGAAGTGTCTGTGGTGGAGTTTAGGGCAATATTCAGATCACCTGCCAGGATAACTATTCCTTCCCTGACGGTTTCTATAAAAGAAAGGACTTCTAGAAGCCATTGGATCTGATCATAGGGGCATAAATATTTACCAGGGTAAACATCTTGTGGCCAATAAGTCCTTTCACGATATAATGTACCTTCCCTCTGCGTCTGCTGTTTGGGAGGAATATTGGAATGGGACGTTTTTTCTAAAGCCAATACTGACTCCCCTCGAGGCCGCTCCACCAGAACTACTGTGATACCATTCAGGGAATCTAGAATGGGAGAGGTCAGGATATTTCCCTTGTTTATAGTGGGTTTCCTGGAGGAAAATAACTTTTTCTTTCCCCAGAAGAGAAA
Source organism: Bufo bufo (assembly GCF_905171765.1). Lineage (NCBI taxonomy): Eukaryota > Metazoa > Chordata > Amphibia > Anura > Bufonidae > Bufo > Bufo bufo. The sequence continues at coordinate 592,497,077 of NC_053390.1, forward strand.
GGATCTGGGATCTTTTAGAGGGTGATCTAAGTCCCTTCACATTGAAGGATGAAAGTTTGAAGTCTGTCATGAGAGATTAGATGGGGGGTGAAGGGGGGAGTAAAAGTTATTAAGCTCGTCACGTTTAAAAGTGGGAAGGTGAATATGATAGGCAGCCTCGAGGGGAGTCAGGGCCCAATATGTCACATTTTTAAAGCCATATAAAAGGTACAGTAATACTCTTTGACTGTAAAATAACAGCAAAAAACAAAAACTGAGAACAAAATAATAATTCAACCAGGGTCGCGTTAAGGCAACCAACAATTATGTTATTTGTGAGGAGTACTTAAGTATCATGTAGGAGGGGGGGGGGGAAGAGGGTGTTACCCCATGTAGAGTGACCTGCTATGGGATGATAGGGGTTTTAGTAATGAGACCAACAAAAAGTTACAAGAGACAAAAGAAGAGGGAGAAGCAATTAGGGGGGGGGGGGGGTTAGGGAAGGGAAAAGGGAGAGAGAAAGGGTTTGGGCAGTGGTATCATTAAGCTATAACAGACATGTAATATCTATTAGGCTTTATGAGGTGGACCAGGCAATCCTCTTGGGAGTCAGAAGGCTGTTTCTTCTCTTCGCCCTTTGTTGCTTCGGGGTGCCAGCTTTCTCCCAGGGTGTCATCCTCGGTAGGTCAGGGAGAGATGTAATATCTGAAACAGTGTCCCAGCAGGCGATATCCAATGGCGGAATGTCTGTGGATGAAAATAATTCTTGGAGATCTTCGTATGAGGAGACCCTGATGAATTTCCCAGAGTAGCTAAATGAAAGGCCAAAGGGGAAAGTCCATCTATATGGGATCCGTTTTCCACGAAGGTGATCAGTAAGAGGTTTAAGGATTTTTCTCTTTTGGAGGGTAACCGGGGCTAAATCCTGGTAAATTGATATGGGGTTATCTCTGAAAGTGATGTTGTTCGACGATCTTGCGGCAGTAAGGATTTTTTCTTCATTCACAAAATTTAGGAAGCGACAAATAATGTCTCTGGGAGGTTCGTCACTTTTCGGTTTTGGTCTGAGAGGTCTATGGGCTCTCTCGATTATAAGGCTTGAGGAATCTTCGCTTCCTTGGAGCGAGGATGCAATATATTTGATCGCAGGAATGATTTCTTCATTAGCCACCGTTTCAGGAATACCTCTAAAGCGCAGATTATTTATTAGACTGCGATTTTCTTGGTCTTCCAACTTCACATACAGGGTGTTAATATGTGATTGGCAGATGGAGAGGGATTGAGCCATCGCTGCACAATGTTCCAGTGTAGCTTCTTTGCGTGGTCTCCAGCGTTTCGACTCTGTGGCCCATATGCTGAATTTCCTGGGTCAGGACAGATATCTCCTGTTTCAGTGGATGTAAGGCTTCAGCTAGTGCTTGTTTTATAAACCTTCTGGAAACAGGTAAAGTTCGGGGAGATCCCATGTCCCCTGCTTCGATTTCCCCCTCAGACTGACCTTCTTCTCCGCCGTTAGGTGCGCGGTCATTTGGCGGCGCCATTTTGGAGTCTTTAACTCCTGGGCCTGCGGCTTGTTTTTTAAGAAACTTGCCCATCCCCGAGTTCGGGTTTATAGCTTTAGGAACAGGGCCTGGCTCGAGGGGTCTCTGTCCTCCAATTTTGACCATGATTCGGGTCTCTTTAGCTTGCGTATGCTTAAATCCCAGCAGGTCTGTGTACGGAGCTCAGCAAGACGTGGCCATTCAGCTCCGGCGCTAGCTCCGCCCCCCATGTCCATGCCGGGTTTTGACGGGCTTACAAAAAGTAAGCCAGCAGGGTCAGGGGTGTGATTACCTGGCTGATGGTGGAGCTCTGTGTAGCTGTGTGTTTTTGGAGCCGAGTGAAAACCAGAGGGTCTCTGCTGAGAGACAAAGGACAAAGCAAGGTTCCCATCCACTCCGTGGGGAGTACGGTACTGTGCCCTAAAACTTCCTATGTGATTGTTCAGATTCAAGACTGAATGGTTTTTCTTTAAGTGTCAGCTGAAGTAAGCTGATCACTACCGCCTGTTGAATTGTGGTGTGCCAACAATAAAAGACATTTATTACTTTGATTTCCACCACTGAAAGGCTACTGTGTATTTATCTGAAGGCTACCATTTGGGAAATCCCTACACCCTGGCTGTGCTGAAGTTGGTGGTGAAGGTGTTACGCTGACCGGATGAGGAGCTGGTAGAGGATGAGGAAGCAGAGTAGGAGGAGGAAGCAACAGGGGGCAAACTGAAGCGCCCTGCAATCCTCGGTGGTGGAAGGACATGCGCCAAACTGCTATCCGCCTCAGGCCCAGCCGCCACTGCATTTACCCAGTGTGCTGTCATGGAGATATAACGTCCCTGATCGTCCTTACTGGTCCACGTATCCATAGTGAGGTGCACCTTGCCACAGATGACGTTGCGCAGTGCAAACCTGATTTTGTCCCCTAATTGGTTGTGCAGGGAAGGGATGGCTCGCCTTGAAAAGTAGTGGCGGCTGGGCACGACGTACTGTGGGACAGCCACCTCCATTTCAAAGGCCAGTAATTTAGAAATGCTGGCATTCAGGGCCAGGAATCGCAGGTGGGTAGGGGGATACTTTCTATTCCTCTCCAGCATTTGGCAGATGGAGAGCTGAACGCTTCCGTGGGACATTGTGGAGATGCTTGGTGACCCAGGTGTTGGTGTTGCTGGCAGATCCTCTGTTTGCGGGGTGGCAGGTGGCACTGTCACTCCAGAGGTGGATGAAGAGGCTGAGACTGCAGCAGAAGAGGAAGCAAGAGGAGCCAGAGACCTTTCTTGGTTTTTGAGGTGTCTACTCCACTGCAGCTCATGCTTTGCACTTAAATGCCTGGTCATGCAGGTTGTGCTCAGGTTGAGAACGTTTATGCCTCGCTTCAGGCTCTGATTGCACAGCGTGCTAACCACTAGTGTCTTGTCGTCAGCACATTGTCTGAAGAACTGCCACACCAGGGAACTCCTTGGAGCTGGCTTTGGTGTGCTCGGTCCCTTGCTGCGGTGGGCAGTAGCAGGCGCACTGTCTAGAGGACGGCCGCTCCGCTTTTGCACCCTGCTCCCTCTTCTTTGTGCGACCACCGCCTCTTCCTCCGAACTACATAGGTCACTCGCATGACCTTGATTCCATGTGGGTTGGGGACCTCATCGTCCTCCACATCATCTTCCACCCAGTCTTCACCCGTGCCCTTTTTTTTGGTCTGCACACTTTCGAAAGCCCCAGCAGTTGGCACCTGTGTTTCGTCATCATCCGAGACGTGCTGCGATGGTCCTTCCATGTACTCATCTTGAAAGATAAGTGGTTGGGCATCGGTGCACTCAATCTCTTCCACTTCTGGGGCAGGGCTAGGTGGATATCCATGGGAAACCCTGCTAACAGAGTCATCAAAAAGCAGAAGAGACTGCTGCATGACTTGGGGCTCATACTGCTTGGCTGATTTGCAAGGGGGTGAGGTGAAAGACTGATGGACATCGGCTGCAGGTGCCAACTGTGGTATTTCAGCAGGAGACTGGGTGGGAGACAATGTGAAGGAACTGGATCCAATGTCAGCAACCCAATCTACTATCGCCTGTACTTGTTCAGGCCTCACCATTCGTAGAACCACTGCAGGTTCTGTCACCTACTCGCACCTGAGGAAGGGGTTTCACTTGTGTGTCTCCCTGCAACAGGAGCTCCACCAGCAGCACCACAACCTGGGCCACGTCCTTTATTTGATGCTCTCTTCATATTTCTCGAAATTAGGATCTTGCCCTTAATGGGTTTTTAATTAATAGTACAATAGAACGACAGTATGTAAAGGGTGTATATCACACGGCCTGAACCAGACTAGGCCTCAATTAAAGATTTCTTTGCCCAAAATGGCTGTATTTCAAATGCCTAAATCAAACCCCTGTATGTAAAGGGTGTATCTCACACGGCCTGACCCACTGTAGGCCTCAATTAAAGATTTCTTTGCCCAAAATGGCTGTATTTCAAATGCCTGAATCAAACCCCTGTATCTAAAGGGTGTATCTCACATGGCCTGAACCAGACTAGGCCTCAATTAAAGATTTGTTTGCCAAAAATGGCTGTATATCAAATACCTGAATCAAACCCCTGTATGTAAAGGGTGTATCTCACACGGCCTGAACCAGACTAGGCCTCAATCAAAGATTTGTTTGCCCAAAATGGCTGTATTTCAAATACCTGAATCAAACCCCTGTATTTAAAGGGTGTATCTCACACACCCTGATCCACACTAGGACACTATCAAAGAATTGTGCCCAAAATGGCTTTATTTCAAATAACTGAATAGAAATACAGTATGTAAAGGCGATATCTCACAATGACCTCTGCAGCAAAGGCTGCCATTTTAATATTTTTTTGCTCAAACGGGTGTTTGTTTAATAACTGAATTTCACAGCAGTATATAACCCTGTAATTTCACACGTGCTGATGCTGCAAGGCCTGAAAATAGTGTTTTTTGGCAAAAAAGTGTGTTTTTAAAACCCCAGAAAATGATAGCTGTATTTCTAGCTTAAATTGCACACTGACTAATCCAGATGTTGTATATTGCCAAAAAAGTGGGTTTTTTTGGTAACAGAATATGAAAGCTGTATATATTAAACTTAAATTTAACACTTGCAGATCAGGAAAATACAGTTTTTTTGCAAAAAAGTGTGTTTTTAAAACCCCAGAAAATGATGGCTGTATTTTTAGCTTAAATTGCACACTGACTAATCCAGATGTTGTATATTGCCAAAAAGTGTATTTTTGGTAACAGAATATGAAAGCTGTATATATTAAACTTGAATTTAACATTTGCAGATCAGGAAAATACTGTTTTTTGGCAAAAAAGTGTGTTTTTAAAAACCCAGAAAATGATAGCTGTATTTCTAGCTTAAATTGCACACTGACTAAGCCTGCAAATGCACCAGATGTTATAAATTGCCCAAAAAATTGGGATTTTCAATGTCCCAAAGCTCAGATGCAGTGCTAGTGCACTGAGCTTGCATAAAATGGACGCCGCCACCGCCGCCCACCTAACTGACTTATTAAAGTTATTTTTGTTCGGTCACTGGGCTCAGGGATGGGTAAAAAAATTGTGCCTTGCACCCACAAACACAATGTATGTAGATCGCTGAGTTAGATTCAGATTTTGAGCAAAGATTCAGTCCTATTCTCTCCCTGAAATCACTAGCAGCATCCTCTCCCTACACTAAGCACAGCAGAGTGATGTGCAGCCCTATGTGACTCCAGCTTATATAGAGGCTGGGTCACATGCTACACTGGCCAATCACAGCCATGCCATTAGTAGGCATGGCTGTGATGAAGTCTAAGGTCAGACAGTTAACCGCTTGTTGATTGGCTGCTCTGTAGCCTTTCAAAAAGCGCCAAGAAAGCGCCGAACCCGAACTTTTACTGAAATGTTTGGGTTCGGGTCCGGGGTCCAAAAATGCTAAAGTTCGGTACGAACCCGAACAGTCGACAAGTAATGTAACTGTTGTATATGGACATGACAAATGTTCAATGTATGTCTGTGGTCGTAGTGGCAGGTTATACAGAGCAGTTTAAGGTCTACTTCAGTCTGATGAATAGTGCTGTAAGGCTGTAATAGTTCTTCTTGGTATAAGCACTGTGCCCCTGTTGGCTCTGGCACCGATCCTCACTCCTTTTCCATTTCAAACCTCAACTGTACAGGTCTTCAGACAGGACAGGCTTCTGAATTCAGGCACCAGGCTCTGTGCTTCAATGGTGGAAATTTTGACTTGGTGTCAGAAAAGGTACCAAACAATAAATGGCCTGGGAGAGCTTTGGACTCCTAGATGTAAGCACTGCTATTAGGTTGAAAAGGCTTGACAGCCTTCAGACACCTCTGTGGCAAAATCATTTCACTATTTAAGATCTGGACCCAGCGGCAGCTTAAAGGCAAATGCTGCAAGTAGTGCATTGATATTGCTGTGTGTTGGAAGGGGAGTTTGCACTATAATTTCCTCCTTCTGCCAGGTTACGGTGTATGGGAAATGCTGATGTTCTAGTTGTAAAATAGACATCAGAAGGCCTCAAGCTCTGGATCCATCAAAACTTGTTGGGTGACTCCTTAAAATATTCCTCAGGGTGTTGAGATTATGACCATAGGGTCAAAGATGTGACTGACAGTTTGCAACATGATTTTCACTGTGACTCACTAATAATAATTGGTGGTCATTATAACATATTACAGTTGGACCATCAGTGATTATTAGTGAGTCACAGGGCAGGCACCATTAATATTAGGCCTGTCAATAAAAGGGGAGGAGGGAGTGTCATGAGCACTAGAGGTGTCACTGTAGTGGTGGTTCGAAGCACTGCAACCCGCCCCTTGGTGTTCCAACTTCCTGATTTTCATAAACGTAAAAATCCTAATATCTCATGAATGCTGCAACTTACAAAGATAAATAAGATATCATTAAATTCAGTTTGATCAACCCAACCAGGCAATATGCCTGGTTTAACAGGGTTGATCTTGCTGACAGAGGCTGCTTAATGCATTCTAAATCTAATGATTTAAAACAATACAACGCAACTTTTTTTACATGGCTTATTTCACATAATACAATGCAATTTTATGGTGTACCTCCATTTTTAAAGAGTTTATAACAAGCCCGTTTTGTGTCTCTACTTTCAAAAAAAGAATAAAATGGACCTTTAGAATACATCAGAGGCTATGGCCCATCTTTATATCTTATGGGTAAAGCCGAGAGACCAATGTAAATCAAAGAGTTAAAGCTCTGAGTAGTAGAACAAAAACAATCACTAAAATGGTAGAGTTTCGGGATCAAGTGCTCTATAACAGCTGCAGTCCCTTTATAGAAGTAGGTCCCAACTTCCTCCAAAAGCAATACAAAACACAAATATGCGTCCGCACTAAAATAGACTGGTCCTAGAGGTAACACAGTGTAAAGTTGTTTCTCAGCACACTGCTTCCGCTAGTCTCCTCCTTCACTCTCCACGGTTGCAGGTGAAGGAGAGCGAATCCCAGGTCGGGCATTGTTTTATATTTATATGTGGAGTCCAGGACGACAATCCTGTGAGTAAAATAAAGTGTTTTGTGAAAATCTAAAAGCGGGTCTGTGCTATGTTAATGCTTCTTTGAAGGTGTGACACGAAAGATTGCCCGTGGGTTTAAAGACGCAGACACTGCAACCGTGGAGAGTGAAGGAGGAGACTAGCGGAAGCAGTGTGCTGAGAAACAACTTTACATTGTGTTACCTCTAAGACCAGTCTATTTTAGTGCGTACCCATTATTTGTGTTTAGTAGAACGCGAACAAGCTGCATATTCAAATACTATAAGCAAAATATTCTATGCATGGCTAGAATACTATGCAAAGCATTGCTTTAATTGTCAAACATTTAAAGGATACCATGTACAGTCATCACCATCAGGTATATAATTGATTTCTTCTATGAAGTCTATGCTAAGATGTTACACAAAAAGCGATCAGAACTAAAGAGTTCTTACACATTTTCTTTGGGTGTATGAAATGGAGAAATTAAACAGCTGTGTTAAAGTCATTTCAAAGAAACTTTATTTGCATTCTTGTGAAGTGGATACAAATTTTGGCCTTTAATCAGTGATCGTCTAGATACTGAGTTTTTATTCAAGAAAAGATCATTAAATTCTGTATTCAGTTGCAGTTCTCTTACAAAGCTAGCTATTAAACCTGCATATGTAGAATATATTTTTTTATATGTGGAAATATAAATATATCCAATGTTAATATTATGCAAATTCTATAGCTCATGGGAGAATATTAATGCTGGGAGGGTGACATTTATTACTGATGTGCAAAAGATAAACGTCAAAAAAGTGCTCACAAACAGATTTCAGAAGCAGAGTATACAGTAATAGTCGACAAAGCAGTAAATTTGAATCACGACCTTTTAAAGTGGTTAATTGTTTTTTTCAGATATCCTATAGGGGATTGTGTGTTAAACAAGACCATTTACCAATCTTGACATGTCTGGTTTAGTAACTGTGCAATAACAATTCTGGAGTATCTATTCTTATAACTCTATGCTGTACTATTCTTCTATTATCCCTTCTTGAAGTTTATAAATGAAACAGTCTACAATAAAGATCCATCTGGGTGTTACCAGTTGGGATTGTGTCCCAGCACAGTCTTACCATGTCAAAGCAATGTTGCCAGTGACGGCATGTGCAGGGATAGTGATGGATGAACATCTGCCGGGACGGTTCGCGAACGCGATCAAATGTTCGCGAACCGCAAGTTCACGGCGAGTCCCATTAATTTTAATGGCAGGCGAACCTGAAAAACCTTCAGCTCATATTTGCAGCCAAGAAATAATTACTAGAAGTGCACAAATAGTCCCACAACATGGACAGTGACATACCAGATGTACTATTCGAATTTGCAATCTCCATTCATAATTTTTTTCAATGCAAAATATCGGCAATATAATTTCCGCGTACGCGCATGCGCAAATGCACTATACAGTACCCAAATGCACTATAAAGAAAGTATATTGGTATTTAACACCCCGCTTCAATCTGTTTTTTTGGGGGGGCGAATGGTATATCACACCAGTAGAACGCTTGTCCCTCTATATACCTGCAGTATCGCAGCAGAACCGCACACAACTGCTGCACAATACAAATGCACTATGATATACTTTCTAACATAGAAAGTATATTATAACATTGTACAAGGAAGGCAATCCATTAGAATATACATAAAGATAAAACGTAACCTTTAATAATGTTACTATGAGGGTCCATTCACGCGTCCGTAAGTGTTTTGCGGATCTGCAAAACACGGACACCGGCAATGTGCATTCCGCAATTTGTGGACCGCACATCGTCGGCACTATAATAGAAAATGCCTAATCTTGTCTGCAATTGCGGATGCGGACAGCACATTCCGGCCGCATTGAAAATTAATGGGTCTTTACCAGTACCCCAAAATTGTGGAACGGATGCGGACCCATTTTGCGGACGTGTGAATGGAAAGGATATCCCTCAAAATGAAAATAAATTAGATTATTAAAGTTAAAGGGGTTCTGCACTTTGTTTTAACTGATGATCTATCCTCTGGATAGATCATCAGCATCTGATCGGCGGGGGTCCGATATCCAGGACCCCTGCCGATCAGCTGTTTGAGAAGGCAGCGGCGCTCCAGCAGCGGCGCGGCCTTCTCACTGTTTACCGCCTGCCCAATGACGTCACGACTAGTATCAACTAGCGTGGGCGGGGCTAAGCTCCATCGAAGTGAACAGAGCTTAACCCCACTCATGCTAGTTGATACTAGTCGTGACGTCACTGGGTTAGCGGTAAACAGCGAGAAGGCCGCGGCGCTGCTGGAGCGCCGCTCTCTTCTCAAACAGCTGATTGGCGATCCGGAGGATAGATAATCAGTTAAAACAAAGTGCAGAACCCCTTAAAAAAAAGCATAAATGTGGTAGGCAATAACAAGTGCTCGGCGGCACTAAATCAGGTGCTCGGCGGCACCAAATCAGAAACCATATGTCCTACCACAATCCGGGGGGTTCCAGGGCACATCCATGAATCCCGGAGGAAAAGCAAAAAACATCTATCCCTGGGCTAGATGATGATGTGGTATTGAAGGACAGGGTGGGCAAAGAACTGTCCCTGATATTGCCCTACAGGGGGGTGCTATTCTGGCCCTGATAGCCTAACCACAGACCTCCCGCCCTGATAAGAGCGACCCCGTCCGGAACCTTACCCTATATAAAAATGGCCCTAGTAAGCCCCTAGCCCCTAGGCCCCTGACTTCCAGGTGATCACTATATAGATCTATGTGTTTTTGACTCATTATAAAAGTATAAGTATATCGCACCCCTCTGTGTATCACAAATATCGATAGAACACCTATTCCAGTCCTTAAATTACTTTTGTGGCCCTATTAGCTAGCGTTTGGTGTCCCTAACAGCCTGTCCCTGCTCCACACAGCAACTTCTCCCTACACTGGCAAAACACTGAATGTAAAATGATGGCCAGATCAGGTTTATTTATAAGGTAGGGGGTATGTCCATGTGCTGAAACGTCTCAATTTGCTGTCCTGTACCACCTGATGGATGTGTCATGGGTCAAAGTTCTTCATAATGTAAAAGAATATGGCGGGCGCAAATTTCTCCATATGATCGCATGTTCGCGAATCGCGAACACGCAAAGTTCGCCGCGAAACGACCGTCGGGCGAACTGCAAGGCCATCTCTATGCAGGGACACACCCACCACTGGTAACACCCAGATAGACCTTTATTTCTGATTACTGGCAATTCATTCATAAACTTCTGGAATGGCACAACATACAGAGTTCCAGAATTGTGGTGACAGGTCTTCTTTAAAACAGATTATAAGTCAATTAGTAAGTGCAGAGTGGAGACCTGGCACATATGTACACTACATGATTTCCCATGATTGCCCATTGATTTCAAAAAGCAAAATATAATACTTTTATCTCCCTGTACTGGTGTTGTAAGGGAATCAAACATTTGCTCTAAGGTTTCCTCTGGAATATTACATTTGGAGGGTCTACCTATAAAATGGCATTGACACTAATCCTTAATAGAGTTCAGAACTAGGGATGAGCGAACCCGAACTGTATAGTTCGGGTTCGTACCGAATTTTGGGGTGTCCGTGACACGGACCCGAACCCGAACATTTTCGTAAAAGTCTGGGTTCGGGTTCGGTGTTCGGCTCTGTCTTGGCGCTTTTTGAAAGGCTGCAAAGCAGCCAATCAACAAGCGTCATACTACTTGCCCCAAGAGGCCATCACAGCCATGCCTACTATTGGCATGGCTGTGATTGGCCAGTGCAGCATGTGACCCAGCCTCTATTTAAGCTGGAGTCACGTAGCGCCGCACGTCACTCTGCTATGATCAGTATAGGGAGAGGTTGCAGCTGCGACGTTAGGGCGAGATTAGGCAGATTAACTCCTCCAAAAGACTTCATTCTGTGATCGATCTGCAGCTGTGGATCATTGAAGTGCTATTATTGACTTGCTCACTTTTTTGAGGCTGCCCAGAGCGTTTTTAGATCACTTTTTTTCTGGGGTGATCGGCGGCCATTTTGTGACTTGTGGTGCGCCAGCATAAGCTATCACAAAGTGTATTTAACCATCGATAGTGTGGTTATTTTGTGCTATATCCTACATCAGCTGCAAGCTGAGCCTGTGTCACCGAAGTGCATTTAACCATCAACAGTCTGGTTATTTTTTGGCCATATACTACATCAGCTGCAGGCTGAGCCTGTGTCACCGAAGTGCATTTAACCATCGACAGTCTGATTATTTTTTGGCCATATACTACATCTGGTGCAGGCTGAGCCTGTGTCACCCAAGTGCATTTAACCATCAACAGTGTGGTTATTTTTTGGCCATATATTACATCAGGTGCAAGTTGAGCCTGTCACCCAGCGCCTAAAAAATAGACCTGACATTTCTATTCAACCAAATCTGTACTGTTTTAGCTGGTCAAGTTATTTGTAGTGACCGTAAAAGCACACTTTTTTTTCTGGGTTGAAAAACCATTCCCAAATTTGCCATTCTCAAAATAACTTGTTTCTGGTATTTGAGGCCTACTTGAAATCTATCCCAAAAAGAATATCTTACATTGAAGCTAGTGATAGTGTCATTCAGAAAAACCTGAGACACACGCTAGCGTGCTGATAGAAATCTGATTCTGTGATTAAACCTATACCTGTCACACAGCGCAAAAAAAAACAGGCCTCACATCTCTATTTAACCAAATCTCTACTGTTTTAGCTGGTCAAGTTATTTGTAGTGACCGTAAAAGCACTCTTTTTTTTCTGGGTTGAAAAACCATTCCCAAATTTGCCATTCTCAAAATTGTGGTGAACGGGAACAATGAGGAAAACATCTAATAAGGGACGCGGACGTGGACATGGTCGTGGTGGTGTTAGTGGACCCTCTGGTGCTGGGAGAGGACGTGGCCATTCTGCCACAGCCACACGTCCTAGTGAACCAACTACCTCAGGTCCCAGTAGCCAGCAGAATTTACAGCGATATTTGGTGGGGCCCAATGCCGTTCTAAGGATGGTAAGGCCTGAGCAGGTGAAGGCATTAGCCAATTGGGTGGCCGACAGTGGATCCAGCACGTTCACATTATCTCCCACCCAGTTTTCTGCAGAAAGCGCACAGATGGCGCATGAAAACCAAGCCCATCGGTCTGTCACATCACCCCCATGCATATCAGGGAAGCTGTCTGAGCCTCAAGTTATGCAGCAGTCTATTATGCTGTTTGAAGACTCTGCTGCCAGGGTTTCCCAAGGGCATCCACCTAGCCCTTCCCCAGGGGTGGAAGAGATAGAATGCACTAACGCACAACCACTTATTTTTCCGGATGATGAGGACATGGGAATACCACCTCAGCACGTCTCTGATGATGACGAAACACAGGTGCCAACTGCTGCGTCTTTCTGCAGTGTGTAGACTGAACAGGAGGTCAGGGATCAAGACTGGGTGGAAGACGATGCAGGGGACGATGAGGTCCTAGACCCCACATGGAATGAAGGTCGTGCCACTGACTTTCACAGTTCGGAGGAAGAGGCAGTGGTGAGACCGAGCCAACAGCGTAGCAAAAGAGGGAGCAGTGGGCAAAATCAGAACACCCGCCGCCAAGAGACTCCGCCTGCTACTGACCGCCGCCATCTGGGACCGAGCACCCCAAAGGCAGCTTCAAGGAGTTCCCTGGCATGGCACTTCTTCAAACAATGTGCTGACGACAAGACCCGAGTGGTTTGCACGCTGTGCCATCAGAGCCTGAAGCGAGGCATTAACGTTCTGAACCTTAGCACAACCTGCATGACCAGGCACCTGCATGCAAAGCATGAACTGCAGTGGAGTAAACACCTTAAAAACAAAGAAGTCACTCAGGCTCCCCCTGCTACCTCTTCTGCTGCTGCTGCCTCGGCCTCTTCTGCTGCTGCTGCCGCCTCGGCCTCTTCCTCCGCCTCTGGAGGAACGTTGGCACCTGCTGCCCAGCAAACATAGGATGTACCACCAACACCAACACCTGAGTCACCAAGCATCTCAACCATGTCACACGGCAGCGTTCAGCTCTCCATCTCACAAACATTTGAGAGAAAGCGTAAATTCCCACCTAGCCACCCTCGATCCCTGGCCCTGAATGCCAGCATTTCTAAACTACTGGCCTATAAAATGCTGTCATTTAGGCTAGTGGACACACACAGCTTCAAACAGCTCATGTCACTTGCTGTCCCACAGTATGTTGTTCCCAGCCGCCACTACTTCTCCAAGAGAGCCGTGCCTTCCCTGCACAAACAAGTGTCCGATAAAATCAAGTGTGCACTGTGCAACGCCATCTGTGGCAAGGTCCACCTAACCACAGATACGTGGACCAGTAAGCACGGCCAGGGACACTATATCTCCCTAACTGCACACTGGGTAAATGTAGTGGCGGCTGGGCCCCAGGCGGAGAGCTGTTTGGCGCACGTCCTTCCGCCGCCAAGGATCGCAGGGCAACATTCTTTGCCTCCTGTCTCCTCCTCCTCCTACTCAGCTTCCTCCTCCTCTTCTTCCACCTGCTCATCCAGTCAGCCACACACCTTCACCACCAACTTCAGCACAGCCCGGGGTAAACGTCAGCAGGCCATTCTGAAACTCATATGTTTGGGGGACAGGCCCCACACCGCACAGGAGTTGTGGCGGGGTATAGAACAACAGACCGACGAGTGGTTGCTGCCGGTGAGCCTCAAGCCCGGCCTGGTGGTGTGCGATAATGGGTGAAATCTCGTTGCAGCTCTGGGACTAGCCGGTTTGACGCACATCCCTTGCCTGGCGCATGTGCTGAATTTGGTGGTGCAGAAGTTCATTCGCAACTACCCCGACATGTCAGAGCTGCTGCATAAAGTGCGGGCCGTCTGTTCGCGCTTCCGGCGTTCACACCCTGCCGCTGCTCGCCTGTCTGCGCTACAGCGTAACTTCGGCCTTCCCGCTCACCGCCTCATATGCGACGTACCCACCAGGTGGAACTCCACCTTGCATATGCTGGACAGACTGTGCGAGCAGCAGCAGGCCATAGTGGAGTTTCAGCTGCAGCACGCACGGGTCAGTCGCACTGCGGATCAGACACACTTCACCACCAATGACTGGGCCTCCATGCGAGACCTATGTGCCCTGTTGCGCTGTTTCGAGTACTCCACCAACATGGCCAGTGGCGATGACGCCGTTATCAGCGTTACAATACCACTTCTATGTCTCCTTGAGAAAACACTTAGGGCGATGATGGAAGAGGAGGTGGCCCAGGAGGAAGAGGAGGAAGAGGGGTCATTTTTAGCACTTTCAGGCCAGTCTCTTCAAAGTGACTCAGAGGGAGGTTTTTTGCAACACCAGAGGCCAGGTACAAATGTGGCCAGACAGGGCCCACTACTGGAGGACGAGGAGGACGAGGATGAGGAGGAGGTGGAGGAGGATGAGGATGAAGCATGTTCACAGCGGGGTGGCACCCAAAGCAGCTCGGGCCCATCACTGGTGCTTGGCTGGGGGGAAACACAGGACGATGACGATACGCCTCCCACAGAGGACAGCTTGTCCTTACCTCTGGGCAGCCTGGCACACATGAGCGACTACATGCTGCAGTGCCTGCGCAACGACAGCAGAGTTGCCCACATTTTAACGTGTGCGGAATACTCGGTTGCCACCCTGCTGGATCCCCGGTACAAAGACAATGTGCCCACCTTACTTCCTACACTGGAGCGTGATAGGAAGATGCGCGAGTACAAGCGCACGTTGGTAGACGCGCTACTGAGAGCATTCCCAAATGTCACAGGGGAACCAGTGGAAGCCCAAGGCGAAGGCAGAGGAGGAGCAAGAGGTCGCCAACGCAGCTGTGTCACGGCCAGCTCCTCTGAGGGCAGGGTTAGCATGGCAGAGATGTGGAAAAGTTTTGTCACCACGCCACAGCTAACTGCACCACCACCTGATACGGAACGTGTTAGCAGGAGGCAACATTTCACTAACATGGTGGAACAGTACCTGTGCACACCCCTCCACGTACTGACTGATGGTTCGGCCCCATTCAACTTCTGGGTCTCCAAATTGTCCACGTGGCCAGAGCTAGCCTTTTATGCCTTGGAGGTGCTGGCCTGCCCGGCGGCCAGCGTTTTGTCTGAACGTGTATTCAGCACGGCAGGGGGCGTCATTACAGACAAACGCAGCCGCCTGTCTACAGCCAATGTGGACAAGCTGACGTTCATAAAAATGAACCAGGCATGGATCCCACAGGACCTGTCCATCCCTTGTGCAGATTAGATATTAACTACCTCCCCTTAACAATATATTATTCTACTCCAGGGCACTTCCTCATTCAATACTATTATTAATTTCATTTTACCATTATATTGAGGGGCAACCCAAAGTTGAATGAACCTCTCCTCTGTCTGGGTGCCGGGGCCTAAATGTGTGACAGTGGCCTGTTCCAGTGGTGGGTGACGTGAAGCCTGATTCTCTGCTATGACATGAAGACAGATTCTGCGCTGACATAAGGCCAGATTCTCTGTTACGGGACCGCCCTCCTCTTTCTGGGTGCCGGGGCCTAAATGTGTGACAGTGGCCTGTTCCAGTGGTGGGTGACGTGAAGCCTGATTCTCTGCTATGACATGAATACAGATTCTGCGCTGACATAAGGCCAGATTCTCTGTTACGGGACCTCTCTCCTCTGCCTGGGTGCCTGGGCCTAAATGTGTGACAGTGGCCTGTTCCAGTGGTGGGTGATGTGAAGCCTGATTCTCTGCTATGACATGAAGACAGATTCTGCGCTGACATAAGGCCAGATTCTCTGTTACGGGACCTCTCTCCTCTGCCTGGGTGCCTGGGCCTAAATGTGTGACAGTGGCCTGTTCCAGTGGTGGGTGACGTGAAGCCTGATTCTCTGCTATGACATGAATACAGATTCTGCGCTGACATAAGGCCAGATTCTCTGTTACGGGACCTCTCTCCTCTGCCTGGGTGCCTGGGCCTAAATGTGTGACAGTGGCCTGTTCCAGTGGTGGGTGACGTGAAGCCTGATTCTCTGCTATGACATGAAGACAGATTCTGCGCTGACATAAGGCCAGATTCTCTGTTACGGGACCTCTCTCCTCTGCCTGGGTGCCTGGGCCTAAATGTGTGACAGTGGCCTGTTCCAGTGGTGGGTGACGTGAAGCCTGATTCTCTGCTATGACATGAAGACAGATTCTGCGCTGACATAAGGCCAGATTCTCTGTTACGGGACCTCTCTCCTCTGCCTGGGTGCCGGGGCCTAAATGTGTGACAGTGGCCTGTTCCAGTGGTGGGTGACGTGAAGCCTAATTCTCTGCTATGACATGAATACAGATTCTGCGCTGACATTAGGCCAGATTCTCTGTTACGGGACCTCTCTCCTCTGCCTGGGTGCCTGGGCCTAAATGTGTGACAGTGGCCTGTTCCAGTGGTGGGTGACGTGAAGCCTGATTCTCTGCTATGACATGAAGACAGATTCTGCGCTGACATAAGGCCAGATTCTCTGTTACGGGACCGCTCTCCTCTGTCTGGGTGCCGGGGCCTAAATGTGTGACAGTGGCCTGTTCCAGTGGTGGGTGACGTGAAGCCTGATTCTCTGCTATGACATGAAGACAGATTCTGCGCTGACATAAGGCCAGATTCTCTGTTACGGGACCGCTCTCCTCTGTCTGGGTGCCGGGGCCTAAATGTGTGACAGTGGCCTGTTCCAGTGGTAGGTGACGTGAAGCCTGATTCTCTGCTATGACATGAATACAGATTCTGCGCTGACATAAGGCCAGATTCTCTGTTACGGGACCTCTCTCCTCTGCCTGGGCCTAAATGTGTGACAGTGGCCTGTTCCAGTGGTGGGTGACGTGAAGCCTGATTCTCTGCTATGACATGAAGACAGATTCTGCGCTGACATAAGGCCAGATTCTCTGTTACTGGACCGCTCTCCTCTGTCTGGGTGACGGGGCCTAAATGTGTGACAGTGGCCTGTTCCAGTTGTGGGTGACGTGAAGCCTGATTCTCTGCTATGACATGAAGACAGATTCTGTGCTGACATCAGGCCAGATTCTCTGTTACGGGACCTCTCTCCTCTGCCTGGGTGCCGGGGCCTAAATGTGTGACAGTGGCCTGTTCCAGTGGTGGGTGACGTGAAGCCTGATTCTCTGCTATGACATGAAGACTGATTCTGGGCTGACATGAAGCCAGATTCTCTGCTATGGCATGAAGAGACTGATTCTCTGCTGACATGAAGCCAGATTCTTTGCTATGGCATGAAGAGACTGATTCTCTGCTGACGTGAAGCCAGATTCTCTGCTATGGGACCTCTGTCTAATTGATATTGGTTCATTTTTATTTTTTTTATTTATATTTTAATTCATTTCCCTATCCACATTTGTTTGCAGGGGATTTACCTACATGTTGCTGCCTTTTGCAGCCCTCTAGCTCTTTCCTGGTCTGTTTTACAGCCTTTTTAGTGCCCAAAAGTTCGGGTCCCCATTGACTTAAATGGGGTTCGGGTTCGGGACGAAGTTCGGATCGGGTTCGGATTCCGAACCCGAACATTTCCGGGAAGTTCGGCCGAACTTCTCAAACCCGAACATCCAGGTGTTCGCTCAACTCGCTGCAATGCCGTAGCCATGTTGGTTACTGGCATTACAGTGATCGGCTGGCGGGAACCCGTCATCGGGTGCTAAAAAGCACCCAATGACACGTGGTTCGGCTCAGTGTTAGTCAGGGAGAGATGTGCTGCAGAAGGGACAGATAGTGTAGGGAATTGATTCAATAGAATTTTATTTTTTTGTTAGGCAGGGTTGGTGTTAGAGACCCAAAAGTCCTTTTAAGGACTATTGTTTGTCTGGCAGCAATATATATTTTTAGCACAACCTGTGCTAAATTGCGTGCTATTGTAGAGACCCAAAAGTCCTTTTAAGGACTATCGTTGTATCTGGCAGCAATATATATTTTTAGCGCAACCTGCGATAAATTGCATGCAATTGTTTGGCCTCTGCATTACCGCCGTGATATTACCTGCGCTACATATCCAGTATAACATTAATGCATCCGAAATATCAGCGACATTCAGTGTAATTTTTTCGCTGCTGGTTGCAGCGACATTACCTGTGCTACATCTTCTGTATAACGTTTGCCCATCCTAAATATCAGTGACATTCAGTGTAATTTTTTTGCCGCTGGTGGCAGCGACATTACCTGCGCTACATCCCCAGTATAACGTTAGCCCATCCTAAATATCAGTGACATTCAGTGTAATTTTTTCGCTGCTGGTTGCAGCGACATTACCTGCGCTACATCTCCCGTAAAACGTTAACGCATCCGAAATATCAGTGACATTCAGTGTAACAGCGACATTACCTGTTACATCCCCGCTACAAAGAGAGCTTCTCATCTCTCATTCTTGTGGTGGAGAGGATGAGCAAAATGGTGCAATATCAGAAGGTCCTTGTGGAAAAATTTCTCCCAAAATTTCCAGCTGACAACGCTGGCGGCAGAGAACGTAGTTCCTTGGGCAACCAAGGAGGGGAGAAGAAGGGAACACACAGCAGTTCCAACAGAAGCAGGGCAATACTCTCCAAGGCCTGGGACAGTTTCATGACACCCCGCCAGCAACCATTACCCTGATGCTCGGCCTTCGGTTACAAGGAGCAAAACATTTTGGAAGATGGCAAAGGAGTACGTAGCAGACCGTGTCTGCGTCCTCAATGATCTCTCTGTGCCTTACAAATATTGGGTATCCAAGCTGGACACGTGGCACGAACTGACGCTCTACGCCTTGGAGGTGCTGGACTGCCCTGCCGCCAGCGTTTTGTCAGAGCAGGTATTTAGTGCTGCTGGGGTCATAATAACTGATAAGCGCATCCGCCTGTCAACTGAAAATGCTGACCGGTTGACTCTTAGAAAAATGAACAAGGCCTGGATTGCCCCTGACTTCTCTAATCCAGGAAAGCAGCTGAACACAAAGGCACTTTAAATGTGGCTTTTATGGTGTATTGAATACACTGTATTTCCATGCACTCCTTCCACCACAAAAAAGGGAATATGGTTCAATCTTCCTTTTCTCGTCCTCCTCCTCCTCCATCATATCAACATGCTTATTAGGCTGCCATCGCTCCTAATGTTTTAGAAGGTCAATTTAGCAGCAGGCCCTCAACCATTATTTTTTCCATGGTCAGATCAGCAGCAGGCACTTGCCCCTAATGTTTTAGAGAGTCAGCTCACCAGCAGACCCTCACCCCTAATATTTTAGATGGTCAGCTCAGCAGCAGGCCCTCGCCCATAATTTTTTCCATGGTCAGATCAGCAGCAGGTACTAGCCCCTAATGTTTTAGATGGTCAGATCAGCAGCAGGCCTTCGCCCATAATTGTTTCCATGGTCAGATCAGCAAAAGGCACTCGCCCCTAATGTTTTAGAGAGTCAGCTCAGCAGCAGACCATCACCCCTAATGTTTTAGATGGTCAGCTCAGCAGCAGGCCCTTGCCCATAATTTTTTCCATGATCAGATCAGCAGCAGGCCCTCGCCCCTAATGTTTTAGATGGTCAGCTCAGCAGCAGGCTCTCGCCCATAATTTTTTCCCATGGTCAGATCAGCAGCAGGCCCTCGCCCCTAATGTTTTAGATGGTCAGATCAGCAGCAGGCCCTCGCCCATAATGTTTTAGATGGTCAGCTGAGCAGCAGACTCTCACCCCTAATGTTTTAGAAGGTCAGCTCAGCAGCAGACCCTGACCCCTATTTTTTTAGATAGTCAGCTCAGCAGCAGACCCTCACCCCTAATTTTTTAGATGGTCAGCTTAGGAGCAGACCCTCACCCCTAATTTATTAGATGGTCAGCTCAGCAGCAGACCTTCACCCCTAATTTTTTAGATGTCAGATCAGCAGCAGGCCCCCGCCCCTAATGTTTTAGAGGGTCACCAGCAGGCCATTGCTCCTAATGTTTTTGATGGTCACCAGCAGGCCATCAATCATAATTTTTCGGTGCTGTATAAATAAATTTGTGACATTTTCCTATGAACCAGGCACCCTCCCCTCTTTAATGCTCGGGTTCTCCCATTGATTTCCATTATACTCGGGTACTAAAACCCAATATATAAAAGTTGAAAAACGGGCAGCACATAAAATAAAAAGTAGAAAAATGTTTATTCACCCAGACAGGACATGCAACGTTTCGGCTCTATGCTGGAGCCTTCCTCAAGCAGTGTATACAGACAAAGTATATATAGCAAACCAAATTAATGTGCCAATTCACAAAAATCACAGACAATCATATAATATCATAATAAAAAATGGATAAAAGTGAACTGTGACAAATACTTAATGTATCCTATGATGGCATTATAGATATCAAAGTGATTAAAGTGCATGCAAAAATTCATCTCATGTGAAAAAATACATATAAATACATAATTAATATAAATAGCATTATTGGTGCCATGTGCAAACAATGATTTAAAGTGCTAAGTGCTTACTAAATGATGTATCTGACGAAGCGTGAAGGAGGAGTGATGAGATATATATACTATAACCCTAGAAATAAATGATGAAATAATTGAGAAATATAGTTGACATCACTGTTTAAGGGGACAGGGCTTAGTCAAGATAGAGGGAAGACTTAAATGGTCACTAAGCTTTGCACAGTGAAACAAAAGAATTTTCTCAATACAAAAATATATCTTTCTACTCATCAGTTCCCCCATTCCTAAACTAAGATTTTCTGAATTTTCTGCTAATTTCATATTTGAGATGAAGAAAGGCGGTCAGCGGATCAGATTACAAATTCCGATAGCAGCCTATGAAGATGTTAGGGAGGAGGAGTGAGCTGCAGAATGAGAAACAAGCAGAGAAATTGACATCGGGTTGGATCAATTTATAGTTTTACATCTTACTGCAGTACTCTATTCACATCTATAATTTACAGTACTTCTCTTATTATGATGCTTCTGAGTGATTCTGATGGAATCAAAGAGAGTTAGGAACAGAACCTTCTGCGTCATCCCTATGCACTAATAAGATCAATAACTTTATTGCACCTACTAGGTCAGAGACAAATAAGAAGTCTGCAGAGAGGAGCAGACTAGGGTTGAGAGAACCCGAACTGTAGAGTTTGGGTTCGTACCGAACTTTAGGATTTTTGGACCCTGGACCCGAACCTGAACATTTCAGTAAAAGTTTGTGTTCTGGTTCGGTGTTCGCAATTTATTTGCGCTTTTTGAAAGGCTGCAGAGCAGCCAATCAACAAGCGTTTGACTCTGTGCCCTTAGAAGCCATCACAGCCATGCCTACTAATGGCATGGCTGTGATTGGCCAGTGCAGCATGTGACCCAGCCTCTATATAATCTGGAGTCACATAGCGCTGCACGTAGTATATGGATAGGATGCTGCTGCTGTCAGGGAGAGAATAGGAAAAAAACTTTAATCAGAACTGCAATTGAACTCAGCGATCTACATAGATTTAGTTGTGTGGGTGTAGTGCACAATCTTTTTACCCTGCCCTGAACCCAGTGACAGAGAAAAATAACTTTTATCCGTCTGTTAGTTAGGTGGGCGGCGGCGGCCATTTTATGCAAGCTCAGTGCACCAGAACTGCATATGTGCTTTTGTGACATTGAAATCCAAGCTTGAAATACTGCAATAATAATCTGGGTTTAAAAAAAACACCCATTTTTGGCAATAACCTCCATCTTGGGCTTCTGCCGCATTAGTCAGTGTGCAATTTAAGGTAGAAATACAGCTTTAATTTTCTGGGTTTTAAAAAATTTACTATTTTACAGCCCTTGCTGCATCTGTGCGTGTGAAATTCAAGCGTTATATACTGCTGTCATATTGTATTAATTAAAAAAACACCCATTTTGGGCAAAATACTTAATATTGCACCCTTTGCTACATCTGTGATTGTTAAAAACAAGCTTGAAATACTTCAATAATTTTCTGGCTTTTAAAAAACACCAATTTCTGGCAATAACCTCCATCTTGGGCCTCTGCCGCATTAGTCAGTGTGCAATTTAAGCTAGAAATACAGCTTTAATTTTCTGGGTTTTAAAAAACACCCTTTTTGGGCAAACTACACAATTTTACAGCCCTTGTTGCATCTGTACGTGTGAAATTCAAGCGTTATAAACTGTTGTCATATTCTGTTATTCAAAAAACACCCATTTTGAGCAAAATACTTAATTTGCGGCCTTGTCTGCATCTGTCAGTGTGAAATTCAAGCGTTATATACTGCTGTCATATTCTGTTATAAAAAAAACACCCTTTTTGGGCAAAGAACTTAATATTGCAGCCTTTGCTGCATCTGTTATTGTTAAAACAAGCTTGAAATACTTCAATAATTTTCTGGCTTTTAAAAAACACCAATTTCTGGCAATAACCTCCATCTTGGGCCTCTGCCGCATTAGTCAGTGTGCAACTTAAGCTAGAAATACAGCTTTAATTTTCTGGGTTTTAAAAAACACCCTTTTTGGGCAAAATACTAATTTTACAGCCCTTGCTGCATCTGTACGTGTGAAATTCAAGTGTTATATACTGTTGTCATATTCTGTTATTCAAAAAACACCCATTTTGGGCAAAATACTTAATATTGCAGCCTTTGCTGCATCTGTGATTGTTAAAACCAAGCTTGAAATACTTCAATAATTTTCTGGCTTTGAAAAAACACACATTTTTGGCAATACCCTCTATCTGGGGCCTCTGCCGCATTAGTCAGTGTGCAATTTAAGCTAGAAATACAGCTATAACTTTCTTGGTTTTAAAAGACACCCATTTAGGGAAAAATACTTAACGGGAACCTGTCACTGGGATTTTGGGTATAGAGCTGAGGACATGGCCGCTAGCACATCGGCAATACCCAGTCCCCATAGCTCTGTGTGCTTTTATTGTGTAAAAAACGATTTAATACATATGCAAATTAACATAAAAGAGTCATATCTTACTTGTGACTTTTGTTACTGTCCCACATAGATTTGATACTGTCCCACATAGAAGGCTTATCAATAAATTGCAGTCTTTGTGCTTGGAATTTTTGTTGATAAGTGCAAGATAATGCACCTGGGGCGTAAAAACCCAAGAGCAGAATATAAAATCAGTGATACAGTCCTAACCTCAGTATCTGAGGAAAGGGATTTATGGGTCATTATTTCAGAAGACTTAAAGGTAGGCAGACAATGTCATAGAGCAGCAGGAAATGCTAGCAGAATGCTTGGGTGTATAGGGAGAGGCATTACCAGTAGAAAGAGGGAGGTGCTCATGCCGCTCTACAGAGCACTAGTGAGACCTCATTTGGAGTATTGTGGGCAGTACTAGAGACCATATCTCCAGAAGGATATTGATACTTTGGAGAGAGTTCAGAGAAGAGCTACTAAACTGGTACATGGATTGCAGGATAAAACTTAACAGGAAAGATTAAAGGACCTTAACATGTATAGCTTGGAAGAAAGACGAGACAGAGCGGATATGATAGAAACTTTTAAATACATAAAGGGAATCAACAAGGTAAAAGAGGAGAGAATATTTGAATGAACAAAAACTGCTACAAGAGGACATTGTTTTAAATTAGAGGGGCAAAGGTTTAAAAGTAATATCAGGAAGTATTACTTTACTGAGAGAGTAGTGGATGCATGGAATAGCCTTCCTGCAGAAGTGGTAGCTGCAAATACAGTGAAGGAGTTTAAGCATGCATGGGATAGGCATAAGGCCATCCTTCATATAAGATAGCGCCAAGGGTTATTCATAGTATTCAGTAAATTGGGCAGACTAGATGGGCCAAATGGTTCTTATCTGCCGACACATTCTATGTTTCTATGTTTTTTATGTTTGTGTGACCAGAGAAGAGTCATATTTTCAAGCTCTGACTCATCTCAGGTTAATTTGTATATGTATCAAATCAGTTTTTATACACAATAAAAGCACACAGAGCTATGGTGACTGGGTATTGCGGATGTGCTAGTGGCCATCTAGCAATCCATGTCCTCAGCTCTGTACCCCAAATCCCGGTGACAGGTTCCCTTTAATTTGCGGCCTTGTCTGCTTCTGTCAGTGTGAGATACACGCTTTAGATACTGCTGTGCTATTCTGGTATTAAATAAACACCCATTTTGGGCAAAAATCTTATTTTGCGGCCTTGTCTGCATCTGTATGTGTGAGATACGCCCTTTAGATACTGTTGTTCTATTCTGCTATTTTAAAAAAACACCCATTTAAGTCAAAAAACTTAATTTTGGAGCCTTTGCTGCATATGTCATTGTGAGATACGCCCTTTAGATACTGTTGTTCTATTCTGCTATTAAAAAAACACCCATTTAGGGCAAAAATCTTAATTTTGCAGCCTTTGCTGCATCTGTCATTGTGAGGTACACCCTTTACATACTGCTGTGCTATTCTGGTATAAAAAAAAAACACCCATTTTGGGCAAAAATCTTAATTTGCGGCCTTGTCTGCATCTGTACGTGTGAGATACACTCCGCAATGACCGCCAAGTTGCCCACATACTAACTTGTGCTGATTACTGGGTGGCCACGCTGCTGGATCCCATTTACAAAGACAAAGTACCGTACTTAATTCCCTCACTGGAGCGTGATCGTAAGATGCGCGAGTAAAGGCGTACGCTGGTAGACGCGCTGCTGGTGGCATTCCTACCTGACAGCGGAGGCACAGTACAAGCACAAGGCGTAGGCAAAGGAGGAGGAAGAGGTCGCCAACAAAGCTGGGGCACCACCAGCACGTCAGAAGGAAGGGTTAGCATGGCCAAAATGTGGAAAAGCTTTGTCAGCACAACACAATAACCAGCACCACCAGCTGATATGGAACGTCTTAGCAGGAGGTAGCATTCTACCAACATGGTGGAGCAGTATGACGGGTCTGCCCCCTTCAACTTCTGGGTCTTCAAATTGGGCACATGGCCTGAGCTTGCCCTTTACGCCTTGGAGGTGCTGGCCCGCCCTGCAGCCAGTGTATTATCTGAACGTGTGTTTAGCACGGCAGGGGGCGTCATCGCAGACAAGCGCAGCCACCTGTCCACAGCCAATGTGGACAAGCTCACTTTCATTAAAATGAACCAGGCATGGATCCTACAGGATCTGTACCTTGTGCAGAATAGACATGTATACCAGCCTTAACTAGCCATTGTTATACTACAGCGCAATTACTCATTCTTGTATTTTGGATATTTCACACTCTTTTGGAGTGTATCCTAATAAAAAAATTATAATAATTAAAACAAAAAAACTGTGTTGGCTGCGTTGTCCTCCTCCACCGCTGCTTCCACCTACACCACTTCATCCACCGCCTCCTCAAAATCCTACTACATATGGACCTCCACCTCATAAATCAAGTTTATTTATTTTATTTGTAAGTATTTTATTTTATGTAATTTCACTAATTTGTCTGTTAAATTTTCGGGTTAAATTCACCAATTTTTGGGTGTGATATACCACTGCTATACCTAGTAGACAGGTTAAAAAAAAATCACTAATTTGTCTGTTACATTTTTGGGTGAAATTCACAAATTTTTGGGTGTGATATACCACTGCTATACCTAGTAGACAGGTTAAAAAAAATCACTAATTTGTTTGTTACATTTTCGGGGGAAATTCACCAATTTTTGATGGTTATATACCCATGCTCTACCTAGTCGACAGGTTAAAAAAAATCACTAATTTGTCTGTTACATTTTTAGGTGAAATTCACCAATTTTTGGGTGTGATATGCCACTGCTATACCTAGTAGACAGGTAAAAAAGTTTCACTAATTTGTCTGTTTCATTTTCGGGTGAAATTCACAATTTTTGGGTGTGATATACCACTGCTATACCTAGTAGACAGGTTAAAAAAAAATCACTAATTTGTCTGTTACATTTTCGGGTGAAATTCACCAATTTTTGGGTGTGATATATCACTGCTATACCTACTGTAGTAGACAGGTAAAAATTCACTAGTTTGTATGTTACATTTTAGGGTGAAATTTACCAATTTTTGGTTGTGATATACCCATGCTCTACCTAGTAGACAGTTTAATTTTTTTTTTTACAAATTTGTCTGTTTCATTTTCGGGTGAATTTCACAAATTTTTGGGTATGATAATCCACTGCTATACCTAGTAGACAGGTTAAAAAAATTCACTAATTTGTCTGTTACATTT
This sequence comes from Bufo bufo, assembly GCF_905171765.1. Classification (NCBI taxonomy): domain Eukaryota; kingdom Metazoa; phylum Chordata; class Amphibia; order Anura; family Bufonidae; genus Bufo; species Bufo bufo. The sequence continues at coordinate 592,523,233 of NC_053390.1, forward strand.
TCGGGTGAAATTCACCAATTTTTGGTTGTGATATACCCATGCTCTACCTAGTAGACAGGTAAAAAAAATTCACTAATTTGTCTGTTACATTTTCGGGTGAAATTCACCAATTTTTGGGTGTGATATACCACTGCTATACCTACTGTAGTAGACAGGTAAAAATTCACTAATTTGTCTGTTACATTTTCGGGTAAAATTTACCAGTTTTTGGTTGTGATATACCCATGCTCTACCTAGTATACAGTTTAATTTTTTTTTACAAATTTGTCTGTTACATTTTCAGGTGAAATTCACCAATATTTGGTTGTGATATACCCATGCTCTACCTAGTAGAAAGGTAAAAAAAAAATCACTAATTTGTCTGTTACATTTTCGTGTGAAATTCACCAATTTTTGGGTGTGATATACCAGTGCTCTACCTAGTAGACAGGTTAAAAAAATCACAAATTTGTCTGTTACATTTTCGGATGAAATTCCCAAATTTTTGGGTGTGATATACCACTGCTATACCTAGTAGACAGGTTGAAAAAAATTCACTAATTTGTCTGTTACATTTCCGGGTGAAATTTACCAATTTTTGAATGTGATATACCCCTAATCTACCTAGTTGACAGCTTAATAAATTTCACAAATTTTTCTGTTATATTTTCAGGTGACATTCAATCCAATTTTTGGCTATGATAAACCCCTGCTCTACCTAGTAGACAGGTTAATAAATTGCACTAATTTTTCTGTTACATTCTTGGGTCACATTTTAAAAAATTTTCAGTGAATAAACCCCTGCTCTGCATAGGTGACAGTGACCAAAAATTTTAAAAATTATCAGTTTCATTGGTGGGTGACATTAACCCATTTCTGGTGATGAAAAATCCCTAGGTGACAGAGACTTAAATTTCTAAAATTCGTCTTTAATGGGCCCTTTCATTCGATCCTTCTGCTTTAATAACTTGCCCCACATTTCCGCTCCATCCCATTGCAGCCATTGACCTCCCTTGGATGAGGTCTCCCTTTCTCACGCTCCTTCTCCGGAGTGGAACCCTGATTCGCCGATAACCGTGATCAACATGGTAGGCTCAGAAAAGAACATCGAAAGTTGATAGAGAAGATATCCAAATGGATGGTGGACGTCACAGAGACGTGCGATCAGGCAGAAGTTATCTAGAGTCAATAAAGCGACCTCTCCTGGCTAACATTTTAAAATCCAAAATACCCCAGTGACATTCCCTATAATTTTTTATTAATAATTCCAATAACAGGGCATCTTAAGAGTCCTGTATTGTTATTTATTGTCACTACCTCCCCTTGTCGGGAGTGGGTAATTGCCGTGCACCCCCTCCTTAACTTGGAAGCTTATGCTTCACTACTTTGTCCCACATTTCCGCTCAATTACATTTAATTTCATCCATTGACCTCCCTTGGATGTGGTATCCCTTTCTCAGGCCCCCTCTCCGGCCTGGAACCCTGATTCCCCGCCACCCGTGATCACCATGGTAGGCGCATAAAAGAACATCGAAAGTTGATAGAGCAGATATCAAATTGGATCGTGAACATCACGGGGACGTGCGACATGGTGGGGCAGTATGTGTGCACACACCTACACGAACTGGATACAGTTCTAGAGAACCTCCACCAGCAGACTACTGGAGCCCAGCCTATCAGTTACCAGCTGAACAAAATAAGAAATAAATCAATAATAAATTAGGCTGGCTCACAGTATATTTGCATACACAAAATGTATTAAACCTATACATGAATAAAAATATTAAAATATTAAAATCAGTTAATATATGACCTTATTCCTTATTAGCGTATACAATATATAGATAAGTATAATGCGGAGCTCACGCATGTATCTATAAAACTGGAATACTCCAATATATGTGACCTCTTTGCTTTCAGATGTTATTACTTTTCTCCCATATGTAGAGTATTTCAGCTGATATGTTGAGCTGATACTATAACAGTCGTATAACTGTCGTATAACTTAAATATTGTTTTACCGGTAGTTGGAACCTTCCTGGTTCAGAGGATTATGTCCTTGTTGCGGTTTCTGGGAATGTTTAAATGATGAGTAATTCGCGCTCAAAACAGCGCTTGCGGATAGTGAATGACTCACTTTTAACCAACACTTCTCTGCTGCCGCCTAGTTCCCAGTGCTCACATGTGTCGGTCTGCGTGGCATCCCACGTGACGGACCACGGAAGCGATTCGCCAACACAAACTGACTGACAGGGGTCAGCCCCTGCAACTTCTGGGTCTCTAAATTGAGCACATGGTCTAAGCTTGCCCTTTACCCCTTGGAGGTGCTGGCCTATTTAGTAGAGATATAGGGCGGTAGTTACCACACTCAGTTGGGTCTTTACCTTCTTTGGGGATGATAGTAATATTGTAATATAGTAATATCTTGATAGTAATATTGTAATATAGTAATATCTTGGGAGAGAGGGTCACCCTGCAAGGTTTGATTGCAAACATTAAGCAAGTAGGGCAGAAGGACGGAGCTAAAGTAATGGTAATATAGAGCCGGAAATCCATCCGGGCCAGGGGCCTTTCCTCTACGAAGTTGTTTGATGGCTTAGAGTAATTCATCTCTAGTGAATGGGGAGTTTAGGGCATTTTTATGGACTTCATTGAGTTGGGGTATTTTAATAGATCGGAGGAAAAGGTCTATCGAATCTTGGTGTGTGGAGCTCAAAATATTTTCTTTTTGGGGCGGTAGGTTGTATAGGGAACGATAGAACGTCATAAAACTTTGGGATATTTCTTGTGTATTAGTGAGCATATTACCTTCATCACTGCAAATTTTGCAAATTAAGTTTTGGGCCTTTCTTTTTATGATTCTAGACATCATAAATTTGGACACCTTATCTCCATGGGTGAAGTATTTATATTGTGCGTGTAGGAAGTATTTAGCAGATTGTGTGTTTAACAGGTTTTTTAGGTCAGCTCTAAGAAGCGCAAGTTTTGTTAAATGAGAGTCTAGAAGAGACCTTTTATGTAGGGCCTCAATATCCCTGATGTCTTTCAGAAGGGAGTCGATACGGGCAAGTCTTATTTTTTTGGTATAAGAGCCTAAGCTTATAAGTTGACCACGTAAATAAGCCTTATTCGTGTCCCATAGGGTGTGGGGGTGGATATCAGGGGTGTTGTTGGATGAAAAAAAATCTCTCAACCAGTTGAGGACCTTCTTTTTATTTTCTGGGGCTTGGATCAGTTGTTCGTTAAGTTTCCAGTTGAACGTTCTCAGGGGTCTGTTGGGGGTGAGAATAGAAACCCAGACAGGGGCATGGTCAGACAGGCTGATAGAACCATATTGGGCTTTGGAACACAACTGAATGTGTTCAAAAGAAACCAATAGATAATCCAAGCGCTGGTATGAGCCGTGCACATTGGAATAAAAAGTATAGTCCTTAGTGCTAGGATTTAAGGTTCTCCAGACGTCAACCAAGCGCCGGTCATGGAGAGACCTTCTCAATTTGCTTAGAGCCTTGTTTGAGATAGCAGATTTTTGGGAAGAGGAGTCCACTGGAGGGATCAATGTGAGGTTGAAGTCACCTCCCATTACGGTCACTCCTTCCCTGAAATGGTCAATCGTCTGGAGAATATTATGGAGCCAGGAAGTTTGGTTGACGTTTGGAACGTATACATTAATAAACGTGTATATTTGGTTCGCAATGTTACCTTTTATGAATATGTACCTGCCCTCAGGATCCTGGATATGATCCAAGTAAATGAAGGGGGTACTTTTACTGAAGCCCACGCTGACCCCTCTAGAAGCGGATGAGTTAGTCCCGCAATGATACCAGGTGGGGAAATAGGAGTGAGAGAGGTTTGGATAGTGGTTGAATCTAAAATGTGTCTCTTGAAGGAGGACGACGGAGCAGCCCCCTCTTTTTAATTTGGAGAAGATTTGGCATCGCTTGGATGGGGCATTAAAGCCTTTTACATTATATGAGGTAATTCGTAATTCAGCCATGGTAAGTTATAGATTGAGTGATGCCACCCTGTCGCCCCTCACCACAAGAGGCACTGATTCGTCACCCTCCACACAGCCCGGAGAGATAAATAATGCTTTTTTCCCCCTTGGGGGAGTTAGAAGATCTGCAAATCCATATACATCCTAAAACAAAAGGAATAACATTATAACTGGTAGAGAACAGTAACAACATTACTAGTTGGAATATAGGCATGGGAGTGCCTAAAATAGACTTGGGGGAGAGAAAAAACATTAGTAATCACCAGATGGCTAAAGATCTGGCGGACATGAGAGAGACCATGTGAGGATATTTTCAATTATCCATAGGGAGTCTTCTATGTGTTGTTCTTCTAGGGTTATTTGGGCTCTTTTGACGCTTGGGGGGGTGTTGGCGCTCCCAGATGCCTGGATGGGGTACTTCAGGAAGGTTGGACAAGTCCTGGATGGGGTCCCAATTTTCTATCTTGAGATGGTCGTAAATTGAGTCCAAATCAGCATAATTGGATAAGGAGAGTCTGTGTCCCTCATATATAAATGACAAGCCGAATGGGAAGGACCATCTGTAAGGAATCTTGTGATCTCTGAGCCAATTTGTCAGTGGTCTCAGAGCTCTTCTTTTGTCCAGGGTGGATTGGGCTAGATCCTGATAGATTTGGATGTCGTGTCCATCCCAGGACACTTTGCCAGATTGTTTTGGCTTTGAAAATAACAGCCTCTTTAACTGGAAAGCTGAGGAATTTGCATATAATGTACCTTGGTGGGGCTGAGGCAGCAGGCTTAGAGCTCGGTGGGCTCTTTCTAAAATAACCTCATGGGTAGAGTTGAGCGAACACCTGGATGTTCGGGTTCGACGAGTTCGGCCGAACTTTCGAAAAATGTTCGGGTTCGGGATCCGAACTCGACCCGAACTTCATCCCGAACCCGAACCCCATAGAAGTCAATGGGGACCCGAACTTTTGGGCACTAAAAAGGCTGTAAAACACACCCGGAAAGGGCTAGAGGGCTGCAAAAGGCAGCAAAATGTAGTTAAATCCCCTGCAAACAAATGTAGATAGGGAAATGATGAGTTAACATAAAATAAATAAAAATTAAACAATATTAATTGGAGTGAGGTCCCATAGCACAGAATCAGGCTTCAAGTCACCCACCAATGGAGAAGGTCACTTACTATTATTTTGACCACAGCACCCAGACAAAGGAGAGAGGTCCCACAGCAGAGAACCAGGCATCATATCACCCACCACAGGAGTAGGCCACCATTTAGTTACTTTGACCCCTACACCCAGACGGAGGAGAGAGGTTACACAGCAGAGAATCAGGCATTTAGATCACCCACCACAGGAGTAGGCCACCATTGAATCAGACCCCGGCAACCATGTCAGATGGCACAAGCATAAGCTTTATATCAATCAGCACAGGAGAAGGCGACTTTGACAGACTTTGACCCCTACACCCGGACGGAGGAGAGAGGTTTCAAAGCAGAGAATCAGGCATTTAGATCACCCACCACAGGAGTAGGCCCCAATTTAATGGGACCCCGGCAACCATGTCAGATGGCACAACCATCAGCTTCATATCAATCAGCACAGGAGAAGGCGACTTTGAAAGACTTTGACCCCTACACCCAGACGGAGGAGAGAGGTTTCACAGCAGAGAATCAGGCATTTAGATCACCCACCACAGGAGTAGGCCCCCATTGAATCAGACCCTGGCAACCATGTCAGATGGCACAACCATCAGCTTTATATCAATCAGCACAGGAGAAGGCGACTTTGAAAGACTTTGACCCCTACACCCAGATGGAGGAGAGAGGTTTCACAGCAGAGAATCAGGCATCATATCAACCACCACAGGAGAAGCCACCATTTAGTTACTTTGACCCCTGCACCCAGGAAGAGGAGAGAGGCACCACAGCACATATTCTGGCATCATATCAGCCACCACAGGAGAAGCCACCATTGAGTTACTTTGACCCCCGCACCCAGGAAGAGGAGAGAGGCACCACAGCACATATTCTGGCATCATATCAGCCACCACAGGAGAAGCCACGATTGAGTTACTTTGACCCCTGCACCCAGGAAGAGGAGAGAGGCCCCACAGCACATATTCTGGCATCATATCAGCCACCACAGGAGAAGCCACCATTGAGTTACTTTGACCCCTGCACCCAGGAAGAGGAGAGAGGCCCCACAGCACATATTCTGGCATCATATCAGCCACCACAGGAGAAGCCACCATTTAGTTACTTTGACCCCTTCACCCAAACAGAGGAGAGAGGTTCCACATCAGAGAATCAGGCATCATATCAACCACCACAGGAGTAGGCCACAATTTAATGGGACCCCGGCAACCATGTCAGATGGCACAACCATCAGCTTCATATCAATCAGCACAGGAGAAGGCGACTTTGAAAGACTTTGACCCCTACACCCAGACGGAGGAGAGAGGTTTCACAGCAGAGAATCAGGCATTTAGATCACCCACCACAGGAGTAGGCCCCCATTGAATCAGACCCTGGCAACCATGTCAGATGGCACAACCATCAGCTTTATATCAATCAGCACAGGAGAAGCCACCATTGAGTTACTTTGACCCCTGCACCCAGGAAGAGGAGAGAGGCCTCACAGCACATATTCTGGCATCATATCAGCCACCACAGGAGAAGCCACCATTGAGTTACTTTGACCCCCGCACCCAGGAAGAGGAGAGAGGCACCACAGCACATATTCTGGCATCATATCAGCCACCACAGGAGAAGCCACCATTGAGTTACTTTGACCCCTGCACCCAGGAAGAGGAGAGAGGCCCCACAGCACATATTCTGGCATCATACTAACCACCACAGGAGAAGCCACCATTGAGTTACTTTGACCCCTGCACCCAGGAAGAGGAGAGAGGCCCCACATCACATATTCTGGCATCATATCAGCCACCACAGGAGAAGCCACCATTGAGTTACTTTGACCCCCGCACCCAGGAAGAGGAGAGAGGCACCACAGCACATATTCTGGCATCATATCAGCCACCACAGGAGAAGCCACCATTGAGTTACTTTGACCCCTGCACCCAGGAAGAGGAGAGAGGCCCCACAGCACATATTCTGGCATCATACTAACCACCACAGGAGAAGCCACCATTGAGTTACTTTGACCCCTGCACCCAGGAAGAGGAGAGAGGCCCCACAGCACATATTCTGGCATCATATCAGCCACCACAGGAGAAGCCACCATTGAGTTACTTTGACCCCCGCACCCAGGAAGAGGAGAGAGGCACCACAGCACATATTCTGGCATCATATCAGCCACCACAGGAGAAGCCACCATTGAGTTACTTTGACCCCCGCACCCAGGAAGAGGAGAGAGGCACCACAGCACATATTCAGGCATCATATCACACACCACAGGAGAAGGCCTCTTTCAGTGATTTAGGCCTTTGGACCCAGACAGAGGAGAGAGGCACCACAGCACATATTCTGGCATCATATCAGCCACCACAGGAGAAGCCACCATTGAGTTACTTTGACCCCTGCACCCAGGAAGAGGAGAGAGGCCCCACAGCACATATTCTGGCATCATATCAGCCACCACAGGAGAAGCCACCATTTAGTTACTTTGACCCCTGCACCCAGGAAGAGGAGAGAGGCACCACAGCACATATTCTGGCATCATATCAGCCACCACAGGAGAAGCCACCATTGAGTTACTTTGACCCCCGCACCCAGGAAGAGGAGAGAGGCACCACAGCACATATTCAGGCATCATATCACACACCACAGGAGAAGGCCTCTTTCAGTGATTTAGGCCTTTGGACCCAGACAGAGGAGAGAGGCACCACAGCACATATTCTGGCATCATATCAGCCACCACAGGAGAAGCCACCATTGAGTTACTTTGACCCCTGCACCCAGGAAGAGGAGAGAGGCCCCACAGCACATATTCTGGCATCATATCAGCCACCACAGGAGAAGCCACCATTTAGTTACTTTGACCCCTGCACCCAGGAAGAGGAGAGAGGCACCACAGCACATATTCTGGCATCATATCAGCCACCACAGGAGAAGCCACCATTTAGTTACTTTGACCCCTGCACCCAGGAAGAGGAGAGAGGCACCACAGCACATATTCTGGCATCATATCAGCCACCACAGGAGAAGCCACCATTGAGTTACTTTGACCCCTGCACCCAGGAAGAGGAGAGAGGCCCCACAGCACATATTCTGGCATCATATCAGCCACCACAGGAGAAGCCACCATTTAGTTACTTTGACCCCTGCACCCAGGAAGAGGAGAGAGGCACCACAGCACATATTCTGGCATCATATCAGCCACCACAGGAGAAGCCACCATTTAGTTACTTTGACCCCTTCACCCAAACAGAGGAGAGAGGTTCCACATCAGAGAATCAGGCATCATATCAACCACCACAGGAGTAGGCCACAATTTAGTTTATTTGACCCCTGCACCCAGGAAGAGGAGAGAGGCACCACAGCACATATTCTGGCATCATATCAGCCACCACAGGAGAAGCCACCATTGAGTTACTTTGACCCCTGCACCCAGGAAGAGGAGAGAGGCACCACAGCACATATTCTGGCATCATATCAGCCACCACAGGAGAAGCCACCATTTAGTTACTTTGACCCCTGCACCCAGGAAGAGGAGAGAGGCACCACAGCACATATTCTGGCATCATATCAGCCACCACAGGAGAAGCCACCATTGAGTTACTTTGACCCCTGCACCCAGGAAGAGGAGAGAGGCCCCACAGCACATATTCTGGCATCATATCAGCCACCACAGGAGAAGCCACCATTTAGTTACTTTGACCCCTGCACCCAGGAAGAGGAGAGAGGCACCACAGCACATATTCTGGCATCATATCAGCCACCACAGGAGAAGCCACCATTTAGTTACTTTGACCCCTTCACCCAAACAGAGGAGAGAGGTTCCACATCAGAGAATCAGGCATCATATCAACCACCACAGGAGTAGGCCACAATTTAGTTTATTTGACCCCTGCACCCAGGAAGAGGAGAGAGGCCCCACAGCACATATTCTGGCATCATATCACACACCACAGGAGAAGGCCTCTTTCAGTGATTTAGGCCTTTGGACCCAGACAGAGGAGAGAGGTCAGAGATTAGCTTCATATCCCCCAGCACAGCAGAAGACCGCTTTATTTGACTTAGGCCTCAGCACCCAGACAGAAGACAGAGGTAGCATGACAGAGGTAGCATGGCAGAGGTTATGGCTTCATGTCACCCGTTAGTTTAACCGGCCACTTTCATCTGGTTAGGCCCCGGCGCCCAGACAGAGAAGAGTTTCATTCAACTGTGGGTTTCATAAAATTTGTATCAAATAAAGAAGTGGCCCGTAGCACAACAAGACATGTTTTAGGCAGTTAATAAGGACTACTCTGCACAAGGGAGGGACAGGTCCTGTGGGATCCATGCCTGGTTCATCTTTATGAAGGTCAGCTTGTCCACGTTGGCTGTGGACAGGCGGCTGCGCTTGTTAGTAATGACGCCCCCTGCCGTGCTGAATACGCGTTCAGATAAAACGCTGGCCGCCCGGCAGGAAAGCACCTCCAAGGCATAACATGCTAACTCTGGCCACGTGGACAATTTCGAAACCCAGTAGTTGAATGGGGCCGAACCATCCGTCAGGATGTGGAGGGGTGTGCAGACATACTGTTCAACCATGTTAGTGAAATGCTGCCTCCTGCTAACACGTTCCGTATCAGGTGTCGGTGCAGATAGCTGTGGCGTGGAGACAAAACTTTTCCACATTTCTGCCATGCTAACCCTGCCCTCAGATGAGCTGGCCGTGACACAGCTGCGTTGGCGACCTCTTGCCACTCCTCTGCCTTAACCTTCCACCTGTTCCCCTGTGACATGTGGGAATGCTCTCAAGAGCGCCTCTATCAGCGTGCGCTTGTACTCGCGCATCTTACGGTCGCGCTCCAGTTCAGGAATTAAAGTGGGCACATTGTCTTTATACCGGGGATCCAGCAGGGTGGCCACCCAGTAGTCTGCACACGTTAAAACGTGGGCAACTCTGCTGTCGTTGCGCAGGCATTGGAGCATATATTCGCTCATGTGGGCCAGGCTACCCATGGGTAAGGACAAGCTGTCCTCTGTGGGAGGCGTATCGTCATCGTCCACCGTATCCCCCCAGCCACGCACCAGTGATGGGCCTGGGCTGCCACCCCGCTGTGAACTTGCGTCATCCTCGTCCCCCTCCACCTCCTCCTCCTCATCCTCCTCGTCCTCCAGTACAGTGCCTTGGCTGGCGACTTGTGAACCTGTCCTCTGCTGCTTAAACAAACCTCCCTCTGAGCCACTTCGAACAGACTGGCCCGAAAGTGTTAGAAACGAGCCCTCATCCTCCTCCTCCTCCTCCACCTGGGCCACCTCCTCTAACATCATTGCCCTAAGTGTTTTCTCAAGGAGACATAGAAGTGGTATTGTAACGCTGATAACAGTGTCATCGCCACTGGCCATGTTGGTGGAGTACTCGAAACAGCGCAGCAGGGCACACAGGTCTCGCATGGAGGCCCAATCATTGGTGGTGAAGTGGTGCTGTTCGGCAGTACGACTGACGCGAGCGTGCTGCAGCTGAAACTCCACTATGGCCTGCTGCTGCTCGCACAGTCTCTCCAGCATGTGCAAGGTGGAGTTCCACCGGGTGGGCACGTCGCATATGAGGCGGTGAGCGGGAAGGCCGAAGTTCCGCTGTAGCGCAGACAGGCGAGCAGCGGCAGGATGTGAACGGCGGAAGCGCGCACAGACGGCCCGCACTTTATGCAGCAGCTCTGACATGTTGGGGTAGTGGTGAATGAACCTCTGCACCACCAAGTTCAGCACATGCGCCAGGCAAGGGATGTGCGTCAAACCGGCTAGTCCCAGAGCTGCCACGAGATTTCGCCCATTATCGCATACCACCAGGCCTGGCTTGAGGCCCACCGGCAGAAACTACTCGTCGGTCTGTTGTTCAATACCCCGCCACAACTCCTTTGCGCTGTGGGGCCTGTCCCCCAAACATATGAGTTTCAGAATGGCCTGCTGACGTTTACCCCGGGCTGTGCTGAAGTTGGTGGTGAAGGTGTGTGGCTGACCGGATGAGCTGGTGGAAGCAGTGGAGGAGGAAGCCGAGTAGGAGGAGGAGGCTACAGGAGGCAGAGAATGATGCCCTGCGATCCTAGGGGGCGGAAGGACGTGCGCCAAGGAACTGTCCGCCGGGGGCCCAGCCGCCACTACATTCATCCAGTGTGCAGTTAGTGAGATATAGCGTCCCTGGCCGTGCTTACTGGTCCACGTATCTGTGGTTAGGTGGACCTTGCCACAAATGGCGTTGCGCAGTGCACACTTGATTTTATCGGACACTTGCATGTGCAGGGAAGGCACGGCTGTCTTGGAGAAGTAGTGGCGGCTGGGAACCACATACTGCGGGACAGCCATGGCCATCAGCTGTTTGAAGCTGTCTGTGTCCACCAGCCTGAACGCCAGCATTTCAAAGGCCAGCAGTTTAGAAATGCTGGCGTTCAGGCCAAGGGCTCGAGGGTGACTCGGGGGGAATTTGCGCTTCCTCTCTAAGGTTTGAGATATTGAGAGCTGAACGCTGCTGTGTGATATAGTGGAGACGCTAGTTGACGGTGGCGGTGGTGGTGGTGTCGGTGGCACATCCTCTGTTTGCTGCTCGGCAGGTGGCAACATTCCTCTCGAGGCGGAAGCCGAGGCAGCAGCGGTAGAGGGAGCAGGGGGAGCCTCAGCGAGTGCCTGGTTTTTAAGGTGTGTACCCCACTGCAGTTCATGCTTTGCATGTAGATGCCTGGTCATGCAGGTTGTGCTGAGGTTCAGAACGTTAATGCCTCGCCTCAGGCTCTGATGGCAGAGCGTGCAAGTCACTTGGGTCTTGTCGGTAGGACATTGTTTAAAGAAGTGCCATGCCAGGGAACTCTTTGAAGCTGCCTTTGTGGGGCTGGGTCCCTGTTGGCGATGTCCAGTAGCAGGCGAACTCTGGGGGCGGCGGCTCGTCTGCTTTGGCCCCCTGCTCCCTCTTTGGCTTCGCTGTTGTCTCGGTCTCACCACTACCTCTTCCTCTGAACTGTGAAAGTCATCGCCACGACCTTCAGTCCATGTGGGGTCTAAGACCTCATCGTCCTCTGCATCGTCTTCCACCCAGTCTCCCTCCCTGACCTCCTCCTGTTCAGTCTGCACACTGCAAAAAGACGCGGCAGTGGGCACCTGTGTTTCGTCATCATCAGAGAGTCGGTGACTCTGCTGTGGTGGTATTCCCATGTCCTCTTCATCTGGAGACATAAGTGGTTGTGCGTCAGTGCATGGTATGTCTTCCTCCACTGGGGAAGGGCTAGGTGGACGCCCCTGGGAAACCCTGGAAGCAGGGTCTTCAAACAGAAGAAGAGACTGCTGCATAACTTGTGGCTCAGACCGTTTCCCTGATATGCTTGGGGGTGATGTGACAGACTGATGGGCTTGGTTTTCAGGTGCCACCTGTGCGCTTTCCGCAGAAGACTGGGTGGAAGACCATGTGGTGAACGTGCTGGAAGCACTGTCGGCCACCCAATCGATTAATGCCTCTACCTGCTCAGGCCTTACCATCCTAAGAGCGGCATTGGGCCCCACGAGATATTGCGGTACATTCTGCCGGCTAGTTGAGGGAGTTCGTTCCCTACTGTGTGCGCCTGGGGCCGAACGGCCATGTCCTCTACCAGCAACAGAGGCTCCACGGACACCACCACGACCGCGTCCTCGTCCCTTAATAGTATTTTTCTTCATTGTTGCGATTCAACTCGCACCACAATGAAATATATTATTTTTTATAAGCAAAATCCCCTCACTGGAATACTTTCAGTCTTTTGACTGTATGGATTACAGATGGAATGACTGTTATATGTGAGTACCGCTTTCTTTGACAGATTCTAGTATGGGTACATATATGTTTTCCCAACCCCAGCACATTAGTTTGCTAATTCCAGATGTATGAAACGCAGGCCTAACTGTATCTAGTATATTGAACGCCAGATAAACTAACTTGGCCTTTTTTAAATAAAAAAAAATTCCCTCACTGGAATACTTTCAGTCTTTTGACTGTATGGATTACAGATGGAATGACTGTTATATGTGAGTACCGCTTTCTTTGACAGATTCTAGTATGGGTACATATATGTTTTCCCAACCCCAGCACATTAGTTTGCTAATTCCAGATGTATGAAACGCAGGCCTAACTGTATCTAGTATATTGAACGTCAGATAAACTAACTTGGCCTTTTTTAAATAAATAAAAAATTCCCTCACTGGAATACTTTCAGTCTTTTGACTGTATGGATTACAGATGGAATGACTGTTATATGTGAGTACCGCTTTCTTTGGCAGATTCTAGTATGGGTACATATATGTTTTCCCAACCCCAGCACATTAGTTTGCTAATTCCAGATGTATGAAACGCAGGCCTAACTGTATCTAGTATATTGAACGCCAGATAAACTAACTTGGCCTTTTTTAAATAAAAAAAATTCCCTCACTGGAATACTTTCAGTCTTTTGACTGTATGGATTACAGATGGAATGACTGTTATATGTGAGTACCGCTTTCTTTGACAGATTCTAGTATGGGTACATATATGTTTTCCCAACCCCAGCACATTAGTTTGCTAATTCCAGATGTATGAAACGCAGGCCTAACTGTATCTAGTATATTGAACGCCAGATAAACTAACTTGGCCTTTTTTAAATAAAAAAAAATTCCCTCACTGGAATACTTTCAGTCTTTTGACTGTATGGATTACAGATGGAATGACTGTTATATGTGAGTACCGCTTTCTTTGACAGATTCTAGTATGGGTACATATATGTTTTCCCAACCCCAGCACATTAGTTTGCTAATTCCAGATGTATGAAACGCAGGCCTAACTGTATCTAGTATATTGAACGCCAGATAAACTAACTTGGCCTTTTTTAAATAAAAAAAAATTCCCTCACTGGAATACTTTCAGTCTTTTGACTGTATGGATTACAGATGGAATGACTGTTATATGTGAGTACCGCTTTCTTTGACAGATTCTAGTATGGGTACATATATGTTTTCCCAACCCCAGCACATTAGTTTGCTAATTCCAGATGTATGAAACGCAGGCCTAACTGTATCTAGTATATTGAACGCCAGATAAACTAACTTGGCCTTTTTTAAATAAAAAAAATTCCCTCACTGGAATACTTTCAGTCTTTTGACTGTATGGATTACAGATGGAATGACTGTTATATGTGAGTACCGCTTTCTTTGACAGATTCTAGTATGGGTACATATATGTTTTCCCAACCCCAGCACATTAGTTTGCTAATTCCAGATGTATGAAACGCAGGCCTAACTGTATCTAGTATATTGAACGCCAGATAAACTAACTTGGCCTTTTTTAAATAAAAAAAAATTCCCTCACTGGAATACTTTCAGTCTTTTGACTGTATGGATTACAGATGGAATGACTGTTATATGTGAGTACCGCTTTCTTTGACAGATTCTAGTATGGGTACATATATGTTTTCCCAACCCCAGCACATTAGTTTGCTAATTCCAGATGTATGAAACGCAGGCCTAACTGTATCTAGTATATTGAACGCCAGATAAACTAACTTGGCCTTTTTTAAATAAAAAAAATTCCCTCACTGGAATACTTTCAGTCTTTTGACTGTATGGATTACAGATGGAATGACTGTTATATGTGAGTACCGCTTTCTTTGACAGATTCTAGTATGGGTACATATATGTTTTCCCAACCCCAGCACATTAGTTTGCTAATTCCAGATGTATGAAACGCAGGCCTAACTGTATCTAGTATATTGAACGCCAGATAAACTAACTTGGCCTTTTTTAAATAAAAAAAAATTCCCTCACTGGAATACTTTCAGTCTTTTGACTGTATGGATTACAGATGGAATGACTGTTATATGTGAGTACCGCTTTCTTTGACAGATTCTAGTATGGGTACATATATGTTTTCCCAACCCCAGCACATTAGTTTGCTAATTCCAGATGTATGAAACGCAGGCCTAACTGTATCTAGTATATTGAACGCCAGATAAACTAACTTGGCCTTTTTTAAATAAAAAAAAATTCCCTCACTGGAATACTTTCAGTCTTTTGACTGTATGGATTACAGATGGAATGACTGTTATATGTGAGTACCGCTTTCTTTGACAGATTCTAGTATGGGTACATATATGTTTTCCCAACCCCAGCACATTAGTTTGCTAATTCCAGATGTATGAAACGCAGGCCTAACTGTATCTAGTATATTGAACGCCAGATAAACTAACTTGGCCTTTTTTAAATAAAAAAAAATTCCCTCACTGGAATACTTTCAGTCTTTTGACTGTATGGATTACAGATGGAATGACTGTTATATGTGAGTACCGCTTTCTTTGACAGATTCTAGTATGGGTACATATATGTTTTCCCAACCCCAGCACATTAGTTTGCTAATTCCAGATGTATGAAACGCAGGCCTAACTGTATCTAGTATATTGAACGCCAGATAAACTAACTTGGCCTTTTTTAAATAAAAAAAATCCCCTCACTGGAATACTTTCAGTCTTTTGACTGTATGGATTACAGATGGAATGACTGTTATATGTGAGTACCGCTTTCTTTGACAGATTCTAGTATGGGTACATATATGTTTTCCCAACCCCAGCACATTAGTTTGCTAATTCCAGATGTATGAAACGCAGGCCTAACTGTATCTAGTATATTGAACGCCAGATAAACTAACTTGGCCTTTTTTAAATAAAAAAAAATTCCCTCACTGGAATACTTTCAGTCTTTTGACTGTATGGATTACAGATGGAATGACTGTTATATGTGAGTACCGCTTTCTTTGACAGATTCTAGTATGGGTACATATATGTTTTCCCAACCCCAGCACATTAGTTTGCTAATTCCAGATGTATGAAACGCAGGCCTAACTGTATCTAGTATATTGAACGCCAGATAAACTAACTTGGCCTTTTTTAAATAAAAAAAATTCCCTCACTGGAATACTTTCAGTCTTTTGACTGTATGGATTACAGATGGAATGACTGTTATATGTGAGTACCGCTTTCTTTGACAGATTCTAGTATGGGTACATATATGTTTTCCCAACCCCAGCACATTAGTTTGCTAATTCCAGATGTATGAAACGCAGGCCTAACTGTATCTAGTATATTGAACGCCAGATAAACTAACTTGGCCTTTTTTAAATAAAAAAAATTCCCTCACTGGAATACTTTCAGTCTTTTGACTGTATGGATTACAGATGGAATGACTGTTATATGTGAGTACCGCTTTCTTTGACAGATTCTAGTATGGGTACATATATGTTTTCCCAACCCCAGCACATTAGTTTGCTAATTCCAGATGTATGAAACGCAGGCCTAACTGTATCTAGTATATTGAACGCCAGATAAACTAACTTGGCCTTTTTTAAATAAAAAAAAATTCCCTCACTGGAATACTTTCAGTCTTTTGACTGTATGGATTACAGATGGAATGACTGTTATATGTGAGTACCGCTTTCTTTGACAGATTCTAGTATGGGTACATATATGTTTTCCCAACCCCAGCACATTAGTTTGCTAATTCCAGATGTATGAAACGCAGGCCTAACTGTATCTAGTATATTGAACGCCAGATAAACTAACTTGGCCTTTTTTAAATAAAAAAAAATTCCCTCACTGGAATACTTTCAGTCTTTTGACTGTATGGATTACAGATGGAATGACTGTTATATGTGAGTACCGCTTTCTTTGACAGATTCTAGTATGGGTACATATATGTTTTCCCAACCCCAGCACATTAGTTTGCTAATTCCAGATGTATGAAACGCAGGCCTAACTGTATCTAGTATATTGAACGCCAGATAAACTAACTTGGCCTTTTTTAAATAAAAAAAATTCCCTCACTGGAATACTTTCAGTCTTTTGACTGTATGGATTACAGATGGAATGACTGTTATATGTGAGTACCGCTTTCTTTGACAGATTCTAGTATGGGTACATATATGTTTTCCCAACCCCAGCACATTAGTTTGCTAATTCCAGATGTATGAAACGCAGGCCTAACTGTATCTAGTATATTGAACGCCAGATAAACTAACTTGGCCTTTTTTAAATAAAAAAAATCCCCTCACTGGAATACTTTCAGTCTTTTGACTGTATGGATTACAGATGGAATGACTGTTATATGTGAGTACCGCTTTCTTTGACAGATTCTAGTATGGGTACATATATGTTTTCCCAACCCCAGCACATTAGTTTGCTAATTCCAGATGTATGAAACGCAGGCCTAACTGTATCTAGTATATTGAACGCCAGATAAACTAACTTGGCCTTTTTTAAATAAAAAAAAATTCCCTCACTGGAATACTTTCAGTCTTTTGACTGTATGGATTACAGATGGAATGACTGTTATATGTGAGTACCGCTTTCTTTGACAGATTCTAGTATGGGTACATATATGTTTTCCCAACCCCAGCACATTAGTTTGCTAATTCCAGATGTATGAAACGCAGGCCTAACTGTATCTAGTATATTGAACGCCAGATAAACTAACTTGGCCTTTTTTAAATAAAAAAAATTCCCTCACTGGAATACTTTCAGTCTTTTGACTGTATGGATTACAGATGGAATGACTGTTATATGTGAGTACCGCTTTCTTTGACAGATTCTAGTATGGGTACATATATGTTTTCCCAACCCCAGCACATTAGTTTGCTAATTCCAGATGTATGAAACGCAGGCCTAACTGTATCTAGTATATTGAACGCCAGATAAACTAACTTGGCCTTTTTTAAATAAAAAAAAAATTCCCTCACTGGAATACTTTATGGCTTTTCACTGTATGGATTACAGGTGGACTGGTATTAGTAGGGGTGACACAAGCACACCCAAGTCCCTGATGTAGGATTTCTATGGCACAGACCACTATTACAAGTGATTAATGGACGTTGGGAGAGATTGTGCTGCAGCACTAGTCCCAAGATGGCCGCCGCCTATCAGCCCAGTAACATGTGCCACAAAATGGTCTGCACAACCTTTAAAAAAAATAGCCTTGGACTGTGCTGCTAAATCGCTATTGGTCTGAATCCCAGGTGTAGATGTCTGACTTGTTTGGAGCTTTGGAATGCACACTGTGGCAGCTTCTGCTGCAGCACTACAAGTCGCAAAATGGCGGCCGGCGGTCAGCCCAGGTACATGTGGATGGAAAAATCACTCTGGCCACTCTAAAAATAGCCAATCCCTATCAAAAAAGCAGCTCAGCTGCAGTTGTTCAGATGAATCACAGGTGGAGGAGAGAAATTTGCTTCCAGTTATTCAATTATCCCTGCCTATTCTCGCCCTAGCATCAGCTGCGTCTATCCCTGTTCTATTCACATCGGGAGTGAGCACGTCCCGACGTGCGCACAAGCTTATAAAGAGGCTGAGTCACATGCTGCACTTGGCCAATCACAGCCTTGCCAATAGTAGGCATGGCTGCGATGGCATCTTAGGGCAAGTAGTATGATGCATGTTGATTGGCTGCTTTGCAGCCTTTCAAAATGCGCCAAAATACATGCCGAACGACGAACCCGAACCCGAACTTTTACGAAAAAGTTTGGGTTCGGGTCCGTGTCACGAACACCCCAAAATTCGGTACGGACCCGAACTATGCTCGAACTGTTCGCTCAACACTACTCAAGGGCTGTTTCTGGGCCTAGTAGGGACATGCATATTTGCACCACAGTGCTTGGGATATCTCCTATGTCCACTCATTCGGGGACACTGCGGAATCGCAAGTTATTGCGCCTACATCTATTTTCCTGATCCTCCAGGGAATTGAAGTGGCAGTTCATCTTGTGCTGTATGGAATGGAATCGCTGGGAGACCTCTGTTTGGTGCCGTATGATGGCTTCCTGTGTGTTTTCTAGCGCTTCAACTCTGTCACCCACTTGCGATATTTCTTGCTTAACCACCTCAGCTCCCTTAGCTTAAACACCCTTAATGACCAGGCCACTTTTTACACTTCTGCACTACACTACTTTCACCGTTTATTGCTCGGTCATGCAACTTACCACCCAAATGAATTTTACTCCTTTTCTTCTCACTAATAGAGCTTTCATTTGGTGGTATTTCATTGCTGCTGACATTTTTACTTTTTTTGTTATTAATCGAAATGTAACTATTTTTTTGCAAAAAAATAACATTTTTCACTTTCAGTTGTAAAATTTTGCAAAAAAAACGACATCCATATATACATTTTTCTCTAAATTTATTGTTCTACATGTCTTTGATAAAAAAAAAATGTTTGGGTAAAAAAAAAAATGGTTTGGGTAAAAGTTATAGCGTTTACAAACTATGGGACAAAAATGTGAATTTCCGCTTTTTGAAGCAGCTCTGACTTTCTGAGCACCTGTCATGTTTCCTGAGGTTCTACAATGCCCAGACAGTAGAAAAACCCCACAAATGACCCCATTTCGGAAAGTAGACACCCTAAGGTATTCGCTGATGGGCATAGTGAGTTCATAGAACTTTTTATTTTTTGTCACAAGTTAGCGGAAAAGTCTCATATTCCACTAACTTGTGACAAAAAATAAAAACTTCCATGAACTCACTATGCCCATCACGAAATACCTTGGGGTGTCTTCTTTCCAAAATGGGGTCACTTGTGGGGTAGTTATACTGCCCTGGCATTCTAGGGGCCCTAATGTGTGGTAAGTAGTTTGAAATCAAAATGTGTAAAAAATGACCTGTGAAATCCTAAAGGTGCTCTTTGGAATGTGGGCCCCTTTGCCCACCTAGGCTGCAAAAAAGTGTCACACATGTGGTATTGCCGTACTCAGGAGAAGATGGGCAATGTGTTTTGGGGTGTCATTTTACATATACCCATGCTGGGTGAGATAAATATCTCGGTCAAATGCCAACTTTGTATAAAAAAATGGGAAAAGTTGTCTTTTGCCAAGATATTTCTCTCACCCAGCATGGGTATATGTAAAATGACACCCCAAAACACATTGCCCAACTTCTCCTGAGTACGGCAATACCACATGTGTGACACTTTTTTGCAGCCTAGGTGGGCAAAGGGGCCCACATTCCAAAGAGCACCTTTCGGATTTCACCGGCCATTTTTTTTACAGATTTTGATTTCAAACCACTTCTCACGCATTCGGGCCCCTAAAATGCCAGGGCAGTATAACTACCCCACAAGTGACCCCATTTTGGAAAGAAGACACCCCAAGGTATTTCCTGATGGGCATAGTGAGTTCATGGAAGTTTTTATTTTTTGTCACAAGTTAGTGGAATATGAGACTTTGTAAGAAAAAATAAATAAAAAATCATCATTTTCCGCAAACTTGTGACAAAAAATAGAAAATTCTAGGAACTCACCATGCCCCTCACGGAATACCTTGGGGTGTCTTCTTTCCAAAATGGGGTCACTTGTGGGGTAGTCATACTGCCCTGGCATTTTAGGGGCCCGAATGCGTGAGAAGAAGTCTGGAATCAAAATCTGTAAAAAATAGCCGGTGAAATCCGAAAGGTGCTCTTTGGAATGTGGGCCCCTTTGCCCACCTAGGCTGCAAAAAAGTGTCACACATGTGGTATTGCCGTACTCAGGAGAAGTTGGGCTATGTGTTTTGGGGTGTCTTTTTACATATACCCATGCTGGGTGAGAGAAATATCTTGGCAAAAGACAACTTTTCCCATTTTTTTTATACAAAGTTGGCATTTGACTAAGATATTTATCTCACACAGCATGGGTATATGTCAAATGACACCCCAAAACACATTGCCCATCTTCTCCTGAGTACGGCAATACCAGATGTGTGACACTTTTTTGCAGCCTAGATGCGCAAAGGGGCCCAAATTCCTTTTAGGAGGGCATTTTTAGACATTTGGATCCTAGACTTCTTCCCACGCTTTAGGGCCCCTAAAATGCCAGGGCAGTATAAATACCCCACATGTGACCCCATTTTGGAAAGAAGACACCCCAAGGTATTCAATGAGGGGCATGGCGAGTTCATCGAATTTTTTTTTTTTGCCACAAGTTAGCGGAAATTGATTTTATTTTTATTTTTTTCTCACAAAGTCTCACTTTCTGCTAACTTGGGACAAAAATTTTAATCTTTCATGGACTCAATATGCCCCTCAGCGAATACCTTGGGGTGTCTTCTTTACGAAATGGGGTCATTTGTGGGGTGTTTGTACTGCCCTGGCATTTGAGGGTCTCCGCAATCATTACATGTATGGCCAGCATTAGGAGTTTCTGCTATTCTCCTTATATTGAGCATACGGGTAATGAGATATTTTTTTTCCGTTCAGCCTCTGGGCTGAAAGAAAAAATGAATGGCACAGATTTCTTCATTCGCATCGATCAATGTGGATGAAAAAATCTCTGCCAAAAAAAAAAGAAGGAGGGGAAAGGCGTCTGCCAGGACATAGGAGCTCCACCCAACATCCATACCCACTTAGCCCGTATGCCCTGGCAAACCAGATTTCTCCATTCACATCAATCGATGTGAATGAATAAATCCTTGCCGGGATTTTATTTTTATTTTTTTATATACAAAGTGTTTGCCAAAGTATATGAACACCGCCGCCTCCTCAGCTCATATGCCTCGGCAAACGTATCTTTTACTGCAGAGGAGAAATCTCATCTTGCAGCGCCGCATACACCGACTTTTGTGCAATCTGACAGCAGCGCAATGCTTCTGTCAGAATGCACATCAGTGCTGCAGCTAGTCGATCAGTTGGTCCACCTGGAAGGTAAAAAAAAATAAAATAAAAATAAAAAACCAGGCCGCAACGCAATAAATGTATTATTTTTATAATAAAATTTGAACGGAACATATAAACATATAAACTTTATTTAACTTTTTCAACTGAACGTTGACTTTTTTGCTTACCGGTGATTTTTTTTTTTAACCTTTATAGGACAAACCTCTCCTTCCCCATGGGACAATGTGCAAAGCGCAAATCGCCCAAAGATGTGGCGAAGTACATTATGCACTTTATCCCAGGTGAAAGGAGAGGTTTGCAGTAGCTGTGAGTGTAAGGGCCCTAATAGCCCTGTGTGCCTGTCCTGTGAGATGCAATCCCTATGCTAAGTGTACCTGTGTGTGGTACTTCCGGAAACACTCCCCTAAGCATAGGGCAGGGTGGTCAGGGCAGTCAGGACAGAAATAGCGGGTGTCACGCCTTATTCCACTCCTGCTACAGACACGACATCTTTTTCGGGGTGACGGTTGGGTTGAGGTACCAGCAACGACATTGGGGAAATGTCGCTTGTGTAGACGGCTCACTACACTGGTGGATGGGGCCACGGAACCTTCTGGATACAGGAGGTTCTCGATGATCTCTTCCTGAAATTTGAGGAAGGATCCTGTTCTCCCAGCCTTACTGTAGAGAACAAAACTATTATATGCAGCCAATTGAATCAAAAATACAGACACCTTCTTATACCAGCGTCTGGTGCGTCGGGAAACTAAATAAGGAGCCAACATTTGGTCATTGAAGTCCACCCCTCCCATGAGCGCATTATAGTCGTGGACTGAGAGGGGCTTTTCAATGACACGGGTTGCCCGTTCTATTTGTATTGTCGTGTCTGCGTGAATAGAGGAGAGCATGTAAACGTCACGCTTGTCTCTCCATTTCACCGCGAGCAGTTCTTCGTTACACAAAGAAGCCCTCTCCCCCCTTGCAAGACGGGTGGTAACGAGCCAATGGGGGAAGCCCCGGCGACTAGGTCGCACGGTGCCACAGCAGCCAATCTGTTCTAGGAACAAATGCCTGAAGAGGGGCACACTTGTGTAAAAATTGTCCACATAAAGATGGTACCCCTTGCCAAATAAGGGTGACACCAAGTCCCAGACTGTCTTCCCACTGCTCCCCAGTTATTCAGGGCAACCGACCGGCTCCAGGGTCTGATCTTTTCCCTCATAGATCCGAAATTTGTGGGTATAGCCTGTGCCCCTTTCACAGAGCTTATACAATTTGACCCCATACCATACCATAAATGTATAAGGGACTAGTCTATGCAGATGTTTTGCTCAGGGGTATACAAATCTGCAAATTTCTGGTTGAAGTGGTCTATGAGGGGCCGAATTTTGTGGAGCCGGTCAAAAGCTGGGTGGCCTCTGGGACGGGAGGTGGTGTTGTCGCTAAAGTGCAGGAAACGCAGAATGGTCTCAAATTGTGTCCTGGACATAGCAGCAGAGAACATGGGCATGTGATGAATCGGGTTCGTGGACCAATATGACCGCAATTCATGCTTTTTGGTTAGACCCATGTTCAGGAGAAGGCCCAGAAAAAATTTAATTTCGGAAACTTGGACTGGTTTCCACCGGAAAAGCTGGGCATAAAAGCTTCCCGGGTTGGCGGCTATAAATTGAGTGGCATACCGATTTGTTTCTGCCACGACTAAGTCCAAGAGCTCCGCAGTCAAGAACAGCTCAAAAAATCCCAGGGCCGAACCGATCTGAGCTGTCTCAACCCGAACTCCAGACTGGGCGGTGAAAGGGGGAACTACAGGTGCGGCTGAAGTTGGGGACTGCCAATCAGGGTTTGCCAGCACCTCAGGGACACTAGGGTCTTTACGGGCCTGTCTGTGCAGTGGCTGCAATGGGGTAACTATTGCACGTGCCACCGTACCAGCTTCAACTGCCCTTCTAGTGCTCGCCACTTCACCATGTTGTACGGCAGTGCTGGTACTAGGTCCAGGATGGGCTGCGCTGCTGGTGTATGCCTCACCACGTAATCCGACAGCGCCAGCGCCACTCTGCTGCCCTTAAAACAGATCCTGCACAACCTGTGGTCTAGCGACACGGGGCCGGGTACGCCTGGTGCTATCAGGGATGTCAACCTCCTCGTCCGAACTTTGGGTCAGACTGCCACTGCTTTCTACAGGTTCATATTCTGACCCACTAGATTCGTCAGATGAGGGTTCCCATTCCTCATCCGACTGGGTCAGAATCCTGTAGGCCTCTTCAGAAGAATACCCCGTTTGACATTTGGACCACTAAATTTAGGGGTATTCCCTGAGACTACCCAAGAAAAAAAGCAAGCCTGTCTTACAAATGGGAGGCTAGCGAAGTACCGGAGGCCGCTGCGATTGATAAAAAATATCAAAACTGATTTTTTTATCGCCGCAGTGCTTGTAAAGTGATTGTGCAGTGATCAAAAAATAATAATTTTTTGTCACTGCGGTGGGGCAGGCGTGGGCGAACGCACGTGTGGGCGACCGATCAGGCCTGATCGGGCAAACACTGCATTTTGGGTGGAGGGCGAGCTAAGGTGACACTAATACTATTATAGATCTGACTGTGATCAGTTTTGATCACTTACAGATACTATAAAAGTACAAATGCTGATTAGCGATACGCTAATCAGCGAATAAGTGACTGCGGTGCGGTGGGCTGGGCGCTAACCGACGCTAACTACCTAACCGAGGGACCTAAACTATCCTAAAACTATCAGTCAATACCAGTGGAAAAAAAAGTTACAGTTTACACTGATCACTTTTTTCCCTTTCACTAGGTGATTGACAGGGGGCGATCAAGGGGTTAATTGGGGTGATGGGAGTGATGGAGGGTGATCTGGGGCTAAGTGTGGTGTTGGTGGGTACTCACAGTGATGTCTGCTCCTCTGCTGGAACCAACCGACCAAAAGGACCAGCAGAGAAGCCATTTAACACCTTATATTTATAAATATAAGGTGTTATATGGCTTGTGATTCGATTTTTTAAAAATCAGCAACCTGCCAGCGACGATCATTGGCTGGCAGATTGCTGTCGAAATACTCCTTGAACTTTTGCAGGCCCGAGATGCGCATGCGCGGGCCGGCTCTGACCGAAATCTCGCGTCTCGCGAGATGACGCACGGATGCGTCCAGGAGGAATGAATCGACCGCCTCCAGGACGC
The DNA here is from genome assembly GCF_905171765.1 of Bufo bufo. NCBI lineage: Eukaryota > Metazoa > Chordata > Amphibia > Anura > Bufonidae > Bufo > Bufo bufo. The sequence goes on from NC_053390.1 coordinate 592,548,154, forward strand.
ATCCGTGCGTTAGGCGGTTCGGGAGGTGGTTAATAGCAGCTAGGTCGGAGCTTAGGGGTTCCAGGGCAGAAGCCAGGGAGGAGGATAGTATCTCTTTTAGGAAGCAACGTGAGATAGGAAGGCTATCGGTGTCTTTTTCCCCTCCAGCAGCTTGATCCAGCAGCTCTGAGTGTTTAGAGCGCGGGGCGCGAGTCGTGGTCGGCGCCATCTTAGGTTCCCCGGATACATGCAGCGCCGCTGCTTTCTTGATAAATGTATCCATCTCCCCGGTGGTGGGAGCTCACCTGTCTTGTATGGCTTGGTCTCCGGTTCTGGGACCTCCGATTTTCACCATGATCGGTTTGCCAGCTTATGATAGAGGGCTTCGGTGGTGATATCTATCACGGAGCTGCAGCCTCAAGCATCCATGCTGTGCAGGCGCTAGCTCCGCCCCCCAAAATGTTTTTTTAATACCAGAATATAACAGCATTAATTAACGCTTGTATTTCACTGTGACAAATGCAGCAAAGGCCCCAGATGTAGGGTCTTGCAAAAAATGGGTGTTTTTTTAAAACCAGAATATAATTGCAGTATTTCAAGCTTGTATTTCACTGTGACAAATGCAGCAAAGGCCCCAGATGTAGGGTCTTGCAAAAAATTGGTGTTTTTTTAAACCAAGAATATAACTGCAGTATTTAAACTTTGTATTTGACTGTCACAAATGCAACAAAGGCCACAAATGTATTATCTTGCCCAAAATTGTGTCTTTTTAATACCAGAATATAACAGCAGTACTGTATATCACGCTTGTATTGGACTGTCAGAAATGCACCAAAGGCCGCAAATTTATTATCTTACCAAAAATGGGTGTTTTTTTTAATACCAGAATCTAAAAGCACTATCTAACGCTTGTATTTCACTGCGACAAATGCAGCAAAGGCCCCAGATGTAGGATATTGCAACAAATAGGTGTTTTTTTAAAACCCAGAATATAATTGCAATATGTCAAGCTTGTATTTCACTGTGACAAATGCATCAAAGGCCCCAGATGTAGGGTCTTGCAAAAAAAATGTTTTTTTTTTTAAAACCCAAAATATTATTGCAGTATTTCAAACTTGTATTTCACTGTGGCAAATGCAGCAAATGCCCCAGATGTAGGGTCTGGCAAAAAAAATGGGTGTTTTTTTAAACCCAGAATATAACTGCAGTATTTAAACCTTGTATTTGACTGTCACAAATGCAAATATGCTTTGCTGGTGCACTGAACTTACATAAAATGGCCACCGACGCCCACCTAACTAACAGACAAATAAAAGTTATTTTTCTGTGTAACTGGGCTCAGAGCAGGGTAAAAAAAATTGTGCACTGCACCCACAAAATAAAATTGCTGTAGATCGCTGAGTTAACAAGCACTTCTGATAACTGATTCTTTCCTATTCTCTCCCTCACAGCAGCAGCATCCTATCCCTACACTAGTAAGAGCAGAGTGATGTGCAGCGCTACATGACTCCAGCTTATATAGAGGCTGGGTCACATGCTGCACTGGCCAATCACAGCCATGCCATTAGTAGGCATGGCTGTGATGGCTTCTAAGGGCACAAGAGTTAAACGCTTGTTGATTGGCTGCTCTGCATCCTTTGAAAAAGCGCCATTAACTCGCCGAACAGCGAACTTTTAATGGAAAGTTCGGGTTCGGGTCCGGGTTCTAAAAATCCTAAAGTTTGGTACGAACCCGAACTTTACAGTTTGGGTTTGCTCAACCCTATTCATCTCCAAAGATGGGCTCAAGTATCTCAGCACCCCGAGTGTCAGAGGGGACCGACCTCCTTTCAGGTAATACGTCCCGAGAGAACGGAGTCTTGCACCTTTCCCTCAGACGTCTATCAATTCGTACCGCAAGAGACATGGCAGCTTCTAATGAAACAGGATTTTCTTGGAGTGCTAAGACATCATTTAGTTTCTCAGAAAGCCCCTGACAGAACTGACTCCATAGAGCAGGGTCATTCCACTCAGAATCAGTTGCCTACCTCCTGAATTCAGAGCAATAGGACTCAGCAGACCGATTTCCCTGTTGCAAGTCACGCAACATAGATTCAGCCAGAGAAACTCGGTCTAGGTCATCATAAATAAGTCCCAAGGCTCTGAAAAATCATCCACCAATTGGAGGGATTGTGATCCGGTCGGCAAAGAAAAGGCCCAGGATTGAGCGTCACCTTTCAATAAAGAAATAACGATCGCCACCACAACTAAACAACAACAGACTAGGCCCCAAACCGAGGGAATAAAGAGGTCACCTCCTAGCATTCCCTGATACTCTCCCTAAGCTGCTAACAACATGTGCAAATCTCAATGGTAGAAATGCACATGCGCAGGAACCTGAGACTGCTGAAATACTGCACCAAACTCTCAGCTTACGGAACAGGGAAACAGGCAACCGGCTCCTTCCAAACTGAAGGAGCTAGTGTCTCCCTGAGGCCTAGTCAGCACAGACACACCAAAAAAAGGGAAAGGACTTAGCTTGAGATGTAACTGGAACAGAAGAACCACCACACAAGCAGAGCACTCCACAGAAGAGCTATCAGCCGCAGGGAAACAAGTGAGAGCCACCTGACTGATAATGAGCCACCTGACTGATAATGAGCAGCATCTGCGAAGGGGTGGAAACCTGTCAGCAACAATGAAAACAAGAGAGATCTGTCAGATAGACTCCTGAGTCTTCCGTCTAATTAAACTTCTAAGATCTCTCCCAGGGACGGCGGTGACACCTACAGTAAAATTGTTGTTCAGTGATTGCCTAATGTACATTTCTCCAGCCATATAATCACTTGTTCTTTTCTGTCAGGTGAATTCCTAATTTTTGGGGCCTATACTCCACTGGCCTACAGTAAAATTGTTATTCAGTGACCGCCTAATGTACCTCCAGCCACTTAATCACTTGTTATTTTCTGTCAGGTGAATTCCTAATTTTGGGGGCCTGTACTGGCCTACAGTAAAATTGTTATCCAGTGACCGTCTAATATACCTCCAGCCACATAATCACTTGTTCTTTTCTGTCAGGTGAATTCCTAATTTTTGGGGCCTGTACTCCACTGGCCTACAGTAACATTGTTATCCAGTGACCGCCTAATGTACCTCTAGCAACATAATCACTTGTTCTTTTCTGTCAGGTGAATGCCTAATTTTTGGGGCCTCTACTCCCGTGGCCTAAAATAAAAATTTTCTAGGCTCCAGCAGGGCACATTTTTGAGAGTTTCCTTTTTTAGACGCCACCTGATTAAAATTCATATTTTTTGTGGGAATGTTTGCCATTGATCCCACTCTTGTATGTCACTGTCGCTGTTGTGGGACTATTTGTGCACTTCTAGTAAATATTTGGTGGCTGCAAATATGACCTGAAGGTTTTTCAGGCTCGCCTGCCATTAAAGTTAATGGGATCCGCCGCGAACGCGCGGTTTGTGAATATTTGATCTTGAACGCGCGTTCGCGAATCATCCAGGCTGATGTTCGTCCATCACTATCTTTCGTAGGGATGGGCTGCACCTCAATGGGAAGGGGGCAGCTATGTTGAGGGAGAAGATGGCTAGAGGGTTAGAGGAGTGTTTAAACTAGGGACTGGTGGGGAAGGTAATTATGTTATAGGATGGGAATATAGAGTGCAGATAGAGAACGGGGACGAGGTAATGGGACTCGGGGAGGAATGGAAGGAGGGACTAGAACAGTTCAGAAGGAAAGGTATAGTGTAAAAAATATACATAAACCTCTTAATTGTATGTATACTAATGCCAGATGCATGACTAATAAAAATGATAAACTGGAATTAGTGATGTGTGGGGAGAACTATAACATAGTGGGAATAACTGAGACATGGCTGGATGATAGCTATGACTGGGCAGTTAATGTACAGTGTTACAGTCGGTTTAGAAATGATTGCCAAAACCGGAGAGGGGGAGGGGTCTGCCTTTATGTAAAGTCCTGTCTAAAGCCCACAGTCCGAGAAGATATAAGTGAGGGACATGAACATGTGGAGAAACTGAAACCTGTATATCTCATAAAGGAAACAGGTTCTTGCCAATAACCAAAGATAATTACATTTCCCAACTGGTTCAGGACCTGACTAGAGGGACGGCCATACTGGACTTAATATTAACCAATAGACCTGACAGAACAACAGATGTGCAGGATGGGGGACACCTAGGAAATAGTGTATATCAGCTTTCTGAGCAGAACTCAGTGTGGTGAAACTATACAGGGAGTGCAGGATTATTAGGCAAGTTGTATTTTTGAGGATTAATTTTATTATTGAACAACAACCATGTTCTCAATGAACCCAAAAAACTAATTAATATCAAAGCTGAATATTTTTAGAAGTAGTTTTTAGTTTGTTTTTAGTTTTAGCTATTTTAGGGGGATATCTGTGTGTGCAGGTGACTATTACTGTGCATAATTATTAGGCAACTTAACAAAAAACAAATATATACCCATTTAAATTATTTATTTTTACCAGTGAAACCAATATAACATCTCAACATTCACAAATATACATTTCTGACATTCAAAAACAAAACAAAAACAAATCAGTGACCAATATAGCCACCTTTCTTTGCAAGGACACTCAAAAGCCTGCCATCCATGGATTCTGTCAGTGTTTTGATCTGTTCACCATCAACATTGCGTGCAGCAGCAACCACAGCCTCCCAGACACTGTTCAGAGAGGTGTACTGTTTTCCCTCCTTGTAAATCTCACATTTGATGATGGACCACAGGTTCTCAATGGGGTTCAGATCAGGTGAACAAGAAGGCCATGTCATTAGATTTTCTTCTTTTATACCCTTTCTTGCCAGCCACGCTGTGGAGTACTTGGACGCGTGTGATGGAGCATTGTCCTGCATGAAAATCATGTTTTTCTTGAAGGATGCAGACTTCTTCCTGTACCACTGCTTGAAGAAGGTGTCTTCCAGAAACTGGCAGTAGGACTGGGAGTTGAGCTTGACTCCATCCTCAACCCGAAAAGGGCCCACAAGCTCATCTTTGATGATACCAGCCCAAACCAGTACTCCACCTCCACCTTGCTGGCGTCTGAGTTGGACTGGAGCTCTCTGCCCTTTACCAATCCAGCCACGGGCCCATCCATCTGGCCCATCAAGACTCACTCTCATTTCATCAGTCCATAAAACCTTAGAAAAATCAGTCTTGAGATATTTCTTGGCCCAGTCTTGACGTTTCAGCTTGTGTGTCTTGTTCAGTGGTGGTCGTCTTTCAGCCTTTCTTACCTTTGCCATGTCTCTGAGTATTCCACACCTTGTGCTTTTGGGCACTCCAGTGATGTTGCAGCTCTGAAATATGGCCAAACTGGTGGCAAGTGGCATCTTGGCAGCTGCACGCTTGACTTTTCTTAGTTTATGGGCAGTTATTTTGCGCCTTGGTTTTTCCACACGCTTCTTGCGACCCTGTTGACTATTTTGAATGAAACACTTGATTGTTCGATGATCACGCTTCAGAAGCTTTGCAATTTTAAGAGTGCTGCATCCCTCTGCAAGATATCTCACTATTTTTGACTTTTCTGAGCCTGTCAAGTCCTTCTTTTGACCCATTTTGCCAAAGGAAAGGAAGTTGCCTAATAATTATACACACCTAATATAGGGTGTTGATGTCATTAGACCACACCCCTTCTCATTACAGAGATGCACATCACCTAATATGCTTAATTGGTAGTAGGCTTTCGAGCCTATACAGCTTGGAGTAAGACAACCTGCATAAAGAGGATGATGTGGTCAAAATACTCATTTGCCTAATAATTCTGCACGCAGTGTAGTACAGGGTGCTTATAATACACATACAGTATATACAGTAGATATGTATAAGCCAGGACACAGCTCTGCCCTTAGTCTGATGGCTAGCCCTGTCAATCAAGGGGAGGGGGCGTGTGCAGAGCACAGGGGGTGTTACAAGGCAGTGCTCAGAATATTCAGCTCCACCTATGAGTGCTCGAATTGCTCATTTGCATGTGACTAAGGCTACTTTCACACTACCGTTTAGAGAGGATGCGTCTGGTGTCTGCACAGACGGATCCTCTCCTATAATGCAGACGTTTGGATCCGTTCAGAACTGATCCGTCTGCATTATAGTTTAGAAAAAAATTTAAGTCTGAAAGTTGTTCAGACGGATCCGTCCAGACTTTACATTGAAAGTCAATGGGGGACGGATCCGTTTGAAAATTGAGCCATATTGTGTCAACTTCAAACGGATCCGTCCCCATTGACTTACATTGTAAGTCTGGACGGATCCGTTTGCCTCCGCACGGCCAGGCGGACACCCGAACGCTGCAAGCAGCGTTCAGGTGTCCGCTTGCTGAGCGGAGCGGAGGCTGAACGCTGCCAGACTGATGCATTCTGAGCGGATCCGCATCCATTCAGAATGCATTGGTAGCTGGACGGATGCATTCAGGGCCGCTTGTGAGAGCCTTCAAACGGAGCTCACAAGCGGAGCCCCGACGCTAGTGTGAAAGTAGCCTAAAAATGCTGATATGTCTGCAGCCATTTAACATACAGACAAAAGAAAGGTACAGTTTGAATCAGTAGGATGAGCCCTACCAACCAGTATGTCTGGTTTAATAGGTTTGATCCTGGTGACAGAGCCTCTTTAAAATTTTATCTTGTATATACATTTTAAATTTCATTTTATTATGCTTTACAATTTATGCATATAGTTGTATGTAACTGTTAAAGAGTTTTACATTACAGAGAGGAATGCTTATAAGCAATGAGTTTTGAACAGCAGGTAATTGTGTCAAGTAGAAATGTACGGTCTTTCACATTTTAATGATCTTTGCGTTCATATATTTAACACAGTTGTTTTACAACACAGGGAAGCATGCATGCGTATAACACCAGCATAATTGATTTTATCTCAAATTTCTTTCACAGTAGGATATATAATTATTTAGCTATGCACAAGATAGGGTGTAAGATTTTAATAAAAAAAAAATTGTGCATTTTCTAAGTAACTGCTGAGACTCAATAAAGATTATGGCTCCCCTATTATTTTTTGCTTCCTGTGTCCAGTGACCAGTTGTAATATATAATTTTATTTTTTTTAAATCATGTCATTAAGACTATAGGCTGTCATAAAGCATTTTGTTTTAAGACAACTTGTATCAGGTATTATATCATGTAATTAGAGTTTTTATGTATCAACAAACATCAAAGTCACATTATACATATTCACACCATATGCAAATTTCTGATCACATATACTCTAATCTTCATTTTTTCAGCAGCACCTTTCTTTGATTTAGTAAGTAGACATGCAAATTTGATTTTTTTTTTTAATGGAAAATTGCTCACCCGTGGGCAGCATGGTGGCTCGGTTGTTAGCACTGGTGCCTTTCAGTGTTGGGGTCCTGGGTTTAAATCTGACCAAGGACAACATCTGCATGGAGTTTGTATGTTCTCCTAGTGTTTGTGTGGGTTTCCTCTGAGTACTTTGGTTTCCTCCTACACTCCAAAGACATAATGTTAGGGAACTTAGATTGTGAGCCCCATTGGGAACAGCTTGATGCTAATGTCTGTAAAGCACTGTGGAATATGTCAGTGTTATATAAATGAGTATAATAAATAGATACCTGTTTCTTCAAGCTTTGTAAGTAGAGATGAGCGAATTTCTCCAAAATTAGATTAAAAAAACTGCCATTTCCGGGCTGCATAGAGCCTTTATATGGGTGTAGAACACTGTGCCTTGCAGTAACACGCATAAGGAGTGTGCTGGGGTAGTGAAATACTACTGTCAGTCAGTATGACATGCAGATGACAGGCGTTGCTATTAGAATCACTGCACACTTCACTTATCTGGGCAGTTACGGGGCCAAAACTGACCAAATAATTCAAGTATTAACTCAGCCTTACAGATTGATGTTAGCGCCAAAAAGAAGCGCACTCCTTTTACACCCTCGTCAGCTGATTCCACATAGATGTCTACAGAACCTGTTCTAGTAAACGCTTATACAAGTAGAGCCCCCCCAACAGAGTGGAGAGGGTGTCAGCAGTAAGTTTGTGTTGAAGTCACAGATTAATTTGCCCTTCCTCTGAGCTGTCAGAACAATAACCCACAAAAAACGGATCCTGTCTGCGGAGCATATGCCTTCACTCGGTCAGCATTTGCTCAATAATCCATCAGTATTGCTAATGCACAAAATAATAATTTAATATTGTATAATCTGGTGTCTCCATGATAAATCTGCAGCGTGGGGGCCTCGTGTCGGCTTACACACTTTCAAAATAATCCTTCAGCGGGGCGAATAGATGCCGGATGACCGGGACGCTCCATGACCTTCCAAGGAGCAGCAGATCATTTCTGAGATGTCCGTATAGTTCAGGGGGAATCCAAAGACCCTCTCCATCTCCGTGCACCACTGGAAGCCTTCCTTTTGATTTCCATAATGACTGGGAATCTGTGATGTTTTCACCGGACGAAGAGACTGGGGCCTGGTTGGTTTGAATCTTGATTAACTTCGCAACTCTTCCGGGCTCCAAGCTATCTTTAAGCTTTGTCTTCTCATTGTCTGTAGCTACTGTAAGGCCTGTTCATGCCAGGCAGGTTTACCCCAGAAGTATCTTGGTCGATGAGCAGCCAATACCGCACTTGCAGCAATCTTGACAGGATTCGTCTCCAGGTGGAGAGGAATTGTTTTCTTTGCATGCTTTCTCCATCGCAACATCACATCGTTGAATAAACAGAAGACTGTCCGATTCTCTCCTGTCTTAGGCAACATGTACTGTTTATTAGTAAATTCATTAAATTGAACCAAAACTTGATTAAAATTATAAGAAAGTATACTTAAATTAGCCAAAACTGACCAAATAACTCAAGTATGAACTCAGCCTTACAGGTCCATGTTAGTGTCAAGAAGAAGCGCACTCCTTTTACACCCTCGTCAGCTGATTCCACATAGATATCTACAGAACCTGTTCTATTAAACGCTTTTACAAGTAGAGCCCCCCACAGAGTGGAGAGGGTATCAGCAGTAAGTTTGTGTTGATATCACTGATTAATTTGCCCTTCCTCTGCTCTGTCAGAACAATAACCCACAAAAGGCAGATCCTGTCTGTGGAGCATACGCCTTCACTCGGTCAGCATTTGCTCAGTAATCCATGAGTATTGGTAATTAGTAATGGACGAAGATCGGAATTCATTCAGCATTGCGACTTCCTCATCTTCCAGCTCCTGCTCCTCCACGGCTTGATTAATGACACAACGCAATGCACGCTCCGGAAAGAAGGCATAAAATACAATGTCACTAATGGCGCCCTGGCTGCGACTGACCAGTTTGGTGATCTCATCAAATGGCCGGAGAAGTCTGCATGCATCGCACATGAGCAGTCACTGGCGCTGTGAAATTAAACCAAGCTCCCCAGAACCTGACCTGCTGCAGAGTTCGTATAGGTAGTCGTTAATGGAACGTTGCTGCTGGAGCAGCCTATCAAGCATATACAAGGTGGAGTTCCAGAGCATCGGGCTGTCACAAATCAGACGTCTGATGGGCAGGTGGTGTCGCTGCTGAACGTCAGCAAGGCGAGCCATGGCCGTATCTTCTAAAATGGCCAGATATTTTCCTGAAAATCACAGCTAAGACAATAGGATTGATTAAGATTATATTAAATTGTCCGTGAGATTACCTCACGCTTGGATATAGCTGGCTTTCTAAGCACACAACTAGACACAAAAAAATGGTTATTAGAGGCCAATGAAATATTCTCTGAAAAGGAACTAGTGGGCACCAACACTGCCACTCCATCCATTAAAATCCCCTTTAAGGACCTATATGATATCCACAAAGAGTACTATAGGTCCTGGTGGGAAATCCAATCTCTTGATAACTACATTAGAAATTCCATCATACCAAAGGGTCTACATATCTGCCTAAAACCTGCACAGCGTGTATGTACTCCGGAATTACTAGTGAGGTGGGAAGGAGAAGTGACAGAGAGCTCTCTACGCCTTATGCCACTACTTTTGGATCAAGAAAGAGTGAACCTCGAGACTGTTGAAAAATCACTTAACAGTCAGGTGGAGACAGCACTGAGATTTAAGGATCTGACTTCTCTAAAGAAGAGTCTGAGCTGCAATTAAATATAGAAAGATTTAAATCCAACCTTGTAGAGCAAAAACATCACCAATTCATTAAGGATGTATCTGATTTCAGAAATAAAACTGCATATATAGTAACACAGTCGACTGAAAAGGCATCAGCCAGTGAGGGATGCGCCTCCGAGGCTGAAAGTTTCCGACCTAGACCATTACCAGCCACAGCAACATCAATACCCAAATCATAGGTTCAACTGGAGGGGTAGAGGCCGTGGTAGGGGGAGAAACTACTACAACCCCAGATTTCAATCAAGAGGATATCAGCCAACCCATCAAAAGTCTGGGGCACCATGGGGGAAACAGGAGCCCTTCCCACCAACCCCACCTGCCGGACTAGAGCAGGCAGAGGGATAAACATCAACTCTGTTAGGGGCGACCTCGTTAGATGTCTCTTCATCTTCTGTCTCCTTAGGTGTGGTCAATGTCCCTTTTTTAGGTCAACCACCCTTAAATACGTACACATTGAGGGATCGGGTCCAACCACAGACCCAGCCGAACAAGAGAAACTGATAACACAGGAAGCTCAACCTGTGATCCTTATTCTGTCAGAAGCGAGTCTATCAGATGCGGAACAAAGGCTACTCACGAAGGGATTATCCTTTGTACCCACTACATGTTTTAGACCATTTGAATGAGTGAAGGATTTTCACCTATTCGTAAGAAATGGCGCAAGGTTTTCTGTGCGTCTGACAAAAAATGAAGCCTGGAGCTAGGATTGGAACCAAGTGATCTGTTGGGTTTTGATGCCTTGGTCGATCTACTTGATGATAACGATCGCCCAAAAGGCCAAGGTCCTTTCACCAACCTTAGAAACAAAAGCACCAGAATGCCTCCGAAAACATTAGGAGAGGCTCATATAGACTTGTTTTTGAAATCGAGATCTAGGTAACATTACACCAACACCAAGTAGTAAAAACAAAAACTATACACCTATGGAGATGGAAATACTGCATAACTTGAGTATAAACAAGAACCTTATTTTTAAACCATCAGACAAGGGGGGAAATGTGGTGGTGATGTCCAATCAACAATACTGCAACATGTGTTTATCACTTTTATCCGATAGATCTAGCTACGAGCTACTGAAACGTAATCTGACCACAGGATATACACAAAAACTATCTCAGATCCTACAGGAGGCCCTTGAGGGGAGACTCATTGATCGACAGGAACGTGATTATCTTGGACCACCAAACCCCAGGGTGGCCACGTTTTACTGTCTTCCAAAAATTAATAAAGGGATTGTCCCCCTCAAGGTTCGTCCTATTGTATCTGGGATAGGGAGTCTCACGGAGCATGCGGGCACCTACATTGATAGGATATTACGCCCCTTTGTAACATCACTACCGTCATATCTCCGTGATACGACCGATCTGTTGAAACGCATTGAAGGCATTACACTGGACCCAGGGGTATGGCTGGCCTCCATCGACGTGGAAGCCCTGTACACGTCAATCCCTCACAACAAAGGCCTGGCGGCAGTAAAGCATTTTTTAGATTCTATATCTATTGATCTAAAAAAACACAATCATTTTGTGATTCGGCTTTTAGATTTTGCGCTGAATCACAACTACTTTGTGTTCAATGGCCGCTTCTACCACCAGCTCAGGGGCAAAGCGATGCAGAGTCCATGCGTCCCAACCTACGCTAATTTGTTCCTGGGCTGGTGGGAGGACACTGTTGTCTTCACTGAAGGTATGATGAAATGGACCAGGTACATTACGTTTTGGTTGAGATTCATCAACGACATTCTTTTACTCTGGTCAGGGACTCCAGACAACTTTAAATGTTTCATGCAGGATCTAAATATTAACCATATTGGGTTATATTTAACACATGAGCTGCAGTATCAGACCATAACCTTTCTGGATTTACAAATTAGTAGAAGCGCCAATAACACCTTAACGACTACATTGTTTCGAAAGCAAACATCAACAAATAGCTTGCTCAGATGGGAAAGTTTTCATCCCAAGCCACTCAAACAGGGCATTCCTAAAAGGCAGTTCCTGCGAGTACGCAGAAACTGCTCGGATCACACTGATTTTAAGAGACAAGCCTCTATATTGTTCCATCGCTTTAAACAGAGAGGCTATTCTGACGCATGCCTATATGAGGCCTGGAATCATGCAGAGTCCATAGACAGATCTGCACTAATCCACTCTGAAGGGAAACATAAATCGTCACAAGATGTCATTAGGATTATAGGTACCTATGACACTGAGTCCCACCAGGTCCGGTAAATAGTAGGACGTTATTGGTCACTACTAAAATCTGATCCGGATCTAACTGATCTCCTCCCAGAGCGTCCATCCATCACCTTCAGACGAGGTCGAAGCATTGGGGATCAACTGGTACACAGCCATTTTGAAGCGCCCCCTGCACCAAACACTTGGCTTATGGATAGGAGAGGCGGCACCCACAAATGTGGCAGATGTAAGGCCTACTCGTTTGTTGAAGTGGGGAACACCTTCTCAAATAGCAATCGAGACTATACATACACAACTCGCACTTTTGCGAACTGTAACACGGTAGGCCTGGTTTATATGGCACAGTGTGGGTGCGGCCTAAGATATGTTGGTAAAACATGTAGTGCTTTTAAGAAGAGAATACTGGAACATGTGGATGATGTTCGCCACAAACGCGACAAACCACTGTCTAGACACGTTGTGCTCCAGCACAGAGCTGATCCCAACACATTACGCTTCTCCATGACAAAAACAATCAAACTCCATCAGGGGAGGTGGCATATATACTATCCTGAAACAGAAGGAGTCCAAATGGATCCATATGTTAAATACCATGTTACCAATGGGACTGAATGAGAACATTGATTTCTCCTGCTTTTTATAGCTGGTCATTATTTATCTACAAAAGAGTCAGTGAACACTATACTATAGTGTCGACCATGTGGAGGGGAGGGTTTGTAGCCATCTCCAACAGTGTACCTTTCACTCTCTCTTATAAATAAGTAATCACTTTTTAATGGCAAATTTATCATATGTACGTCTTTTTATTATGTCATAATTTAATAAAATATATTTTCTACTTTTCTGGTACCACGAGCTCCGCTTTCTTGTTTCTTAGTTTATTCCACTCGGGAGCTAGTACCGAGTTAAAACCACGGGTGCCCTTAGTGGTCATATTAGGTGGACACCGTTTTCCCTCCATTCGGACACCCCCGGTCTCCTTTTCATTTTTCTAAGTTCAGGACGTGTACAATGCATGGCACGTGTGTCATTTTGCCCTGTTTCAGCGCACTCAGCAGATTGGCACCGTTGTCGCACACCACTTTATTAACTGTCAAATTGAGTGGGGTTAGCCACTGATCGGCCTGTGACCGTAGAGCTAAAAGCAGTGCAGGACCGCTGTGGCTCTTGGCTTCCAGGCACAACAGCTGCAGCACAGCATGGCAACGTCTCACCTGGCACGTCGAATAGGTTCTGGGGAGCTTGGGGGTGCAGCGGAAAAGGCAGTAACAGTGGAAAAGGAGGAGTCAGCCGAGGAGGAGACGGAGGATGGAGTAGGAGGAGGAAAAGAAGAGGCAGTCCTGCATGCATCCATGGCGGTAACACCAAATCCACACAGGAGCCACGGGTTACATGCTTGACGGCCATCAGAAGGCTCACCCAGTGAGCAGTAAAAGTTATGTACATTCCCTGCTCTTGTTTGCTAGACCACGTGTCTGTGGTCAGATGTATCTTGGCACCAACACTGTGTGCCAGAGATACATTCAATTGCCGCTGAACGTGGCCATATAGCTCTGGGATGCCCTTCTGGGAGAAATATTTCCTTCTGGGTACTTTCCATTGCGGTGTGCCAACGGCAACAAATTTTCTAAAGACCTCCGAGTCCACCAGTTTATATGGCAGTAGTTGGTTGGCTAGCAGTTCTGACAAACCAGTTGTTAGCTGAGGTTTATACAGCGGCATCAACTTTTTACGCTCAAACAGGAAGCCTGCCTTCTGCCAGATGAATGCGACAACGGCATGGTGGAAGGTGAAATGGAAGGAGAGAGGAGAAGGAAAAGGAGAAGAGGCAGGACGTGGAGTGCTAGTTGGCTTTGTGGGTTCTGATGGCCCTGCTCCCACTGGGCTTGGTGATGAAAGGCCAGGTGCCTTCTTAAGGCGGTCGTCCGTAGGTGAGTGTTGGGCTTACCGCGACTTATGCGTTGACAGCACATGCTGCAGACACTATTGTCAGCAGCTGACACGTTAAAAAAAAAAACACACTGCAGAGCCATATGGCGGCGTCCTGGGAGCGCCAGAAGTAACCGTGCATGGTGGATGGCTTGCTCCAAATACATCTGCTTTTTGCCTCCCTTGCCCTGCGAGCTCTGCCTGCTTCTCCTCCTTCTCCTCCCTCTGTGCTGCTCCGTCTCTCTCTCTGAACTCCCCTCCTCTTCACCTCTTGTGGGCACCCACATGACGTTCATCGACACGTCATCATCGTCACCTTCACCACCACTGACATTTGAGATCTCGGAGTAGGCAGCAACAGCAGGGACCTCCCTCCTTGGGCTGATCTGGGTACTTACGCATCGGTAAGGTTTGGGAATGAATGGGAAAATAATTCCTCTGACTCGAGTGGAGGGGCTATGGTGGTGGTGTCTTTGGGATGCACTCAGCAGAGAGTGAGGAGGGTGCAGATGCGGAAGGCTGAATGAGCCACTCAACCAACTCTGCTGCGTCCTTTGAAATAATAGCACGCACCTTCTCCAACTTCCAACTTAGGCTCCACCCTGGTGCACCTGCCAGACCCCTAACACCCCTGCGGAATGGTCTGCCTCTTCCTCTGCCTGTCATTTTTAAAAGGACCCTGTGCCAAAGTCACTAGAGAAGAGCAGTATTTGTGGAAGCAGGTATATCGCAGGCCTCAATCAATATTTGGTGGAAGTAGGTATATCAAACCCCTTAATCAGTATTTTGTGGAAGCAGGTATCTCACAGGCCTCAATCAATATTTTATGGAAGCGGGTATATCACTCCCCTTAACCAGTATTTTGTGGAAGCAGGTATATCGCACCCCTCAATCAGTATTTTGTGGAAGCAGGTATATCAATCCCCTTAATCAGTATTTTGTGGAAGCAGGTATATCGCAGTCCTCAATCGAAATTTTGTGGAAGCAGGTATATCAATCCCCTTAATCAGTATTTTGTGGAAGCAGGTATCTCACAGGCCTCAATCAATATTTGGTGGAAGCTGATATCTCACAGGCCTCAATCAATATTTGGTGGAAGCAGGTATATCAATCCCTTTAATCAGTATTTTGTGGAAGCAGGTATATCACAGCTCTCAATCAATATTTTGTGGAAGCAGGTATATATATCGCACCCCTCAATCAATATTTGGTGGAAGAAGGTATATCAAACCTCTAAATCAGTATTTTGTGAAAGCAGGCATATATATTGCACCGCTCAATCAATATTTTGTGGAAGCAGGTATATCGAACCCCTTAATCAGTATTTTGTGGAAGCAGGTATATCACACCAGCCTGTTTATTTGGGGCAACAGGTATATCGCAGCCCTCAATCAGTATTTTTTGGAAGAAGGTATATCACACCCCTCAATCAGTTTTTTTTGTGGGCAACAGGTATATCACACCCGTTGCAAATAATTGTTCCAATAGCGCTTGTCCATCTATATAGCTCTGGTATCGCAGCAGAACCGCACACAACTGTTGCACACTACAAATGCACTATATACTTTCTATGTTAGAAAGTATATTATAGATATATCACACCCCTCAATCAGTTATTTTTGGGGCAACAGGTATATCGCACCCGTTGCAAATAGTTGTTATAATAGCGTTTGTCCCTCTGTATAGCTGCGGTATCGCAGCAGAACCGCACACAACTGCTGCACAATACAAATGCACTATTATATACTTTCTATGTTAAAAAGTATATTATAAGTATATCACACCCCTCAGTATGTCACACCTATCGATTGCACACTTATACCAGTACTTAAAAGGACTTTTGTGGCTCTATTAGCTAGCGTTTGGTGTTCCTAACAGCCTGTCCCTGCTCCACAAAGCAACCTCTCCCTACACTGGCAAAACACAGAATGTAAAATGGCTGCCAGATCGGGTTCTGTGATAGGGTGGGGGTGTGTCCATGTACTGAAACGACTCAATTAGCTGTCCTGTTACACCTGATGGATGTGTCATGGGTCAAAATTCGGCGCAATGCAAAAGAATATGGCACCAGCGGACATCGCCATGTATTCGCATGTTCAACGAATCGCAAACGTGCAAAGTTCGCCGCGAAAACGACCGCCGGGCGAACAGTAAGGCCATCTCTAATTTAATTTTACACTTGGAATATGAAAATATTTTTTTTTAAAGTGCACCCCCATAGGGGGCCAGGTCTTTAGGGTACTTTCACACTAGCGTTTTTGCTGGATCCGGCAGGGTCCAGCAAAAATGCTTCCGTTACTGATAATATACCCATCTTCATCTGTTAAGAACGGATCAGATTGTATTATCTTTAACATATCTTTAACATTGCCAAGACGGATCCATCATTAACTCCATTGAAAGTCAATGGGGGACGGATTCGTGTTCTATTGTGGCAGATTGTGGCAGAGAAAATGCATCCGTCCCCATTGACTTGCATTTGGGTTCATGACGGATCAGTCTTGATCAGTTTCCCAGGACGGAAAGCAAAATACAACATGTTACGGTTCGCTCTCCCGTCTGGAAATGCAACTAAACAGAACGGAATGCATTTTGGAGCATTCCGTTCTGTTTAGTTCAGCCTTGTCCCTATTGACAATGAATGGGCACAAAACTGAAGCGCTTATTTCCGGTATTGAACCCCCATGACGGAACTCAATACAGGAAAACTTAAAGGGACACTGACAGGCCCGATAAACATATTTAGTTATTCCTATGCAGTCATAGGTCTATTAAAGTGTATTACAATCACATAAGTGTACCCCCCTGTCCGCATTTTAAACCATGTAAAAACAACTATATAATCATTTGTCAATCAGCTTCCTTTATGCCCAAGGGGCGGTTTTTCACATCTCTTTATGCCCAAGGGGCGTTTTTACTCCTACCTTCGTGCCCAGCCGCGCCTCAACTGTCGCTTCCTAGCGCCGCCCAGCTCAGTATTATTCACTGGCTGGGCGGCTTTTACAGTCCCCGATCCTCCCGAGCCGGCGCAGGCGCAGCAGGAGACGCTGGCATTGAATAAGGGACGCAGGCGCACTGCGAGTGAGGGTGCCGGACAAGTTATCCGGCGCACGCGCAGAAGGTACAAGTGAGTTCAATGCCAGGGTCTCCTGCTGCGATTCTGCAGGTTCTGCTGCGATACTGCAGGTATATAGAGGGACAAGCGTTATTGGAACAAATAATTTCTACTGGTGTGATATACCAGTCACCCCCCAAAAAAAACTGATTGAAGCGGGTGTTATATACCAATATACTTTCTTTATAGTGAATTTGGGTACTGTATAGTGCATTTGCGCATGCGCGTACGCGAAAAATATATTGCCGATATTTTGCATTGAAAAAAATAATAAATGGAGATCGCAAATTCTAATAATACATCTGGTATGTCACTGTCCATGTTGTGGGACTATTTGTGCACTTCTAGTAATTATTTCTTGGCTGCAAATATAAGCTGAAGGTTTTTCAGGTTCGCCTGCCATTAAAATGAATGCGACACGCCGCAAACTCGTGGTTCGCGAACATTTGATCGTCAGCGGGTACTGTTATTGCCACCCACCTCCCCACTCTGTCACCAGGTCACTCTGTGGTCTCCTGATGTTGCTGTCACCTCCACACTATGTCACCTTGCCACTCTGTGGCCTCCTAATGCTGCTACTGCCACCTACACACTGTCATTGTGCCACTCTGTGGTCTCATGCTGCTTCCACCATACTACTATGTCATAGGGCCACTCTGTGGACTTCTCATGCTATTCTCACCCTCCCCACTTCATGACTGGGCCATTATTTTGCCTTTCGGCCTGGTTGACATCATTATTTATTTGACTCTTCTTCTGATCTGTCAGAAGGAAGTAAAAAAGAGACACACAATTGATCCTGCCGATGTAGCAGCTTTAAGGTCTGTATGTTCCCATTAGAATTGGCTTGTGATTTGGTAGCCAAAAGCATGCAAATATTCCATTAACGGGTCATCTCTGTTTTGGATCCACTCCTGTTTTTTTTTGGCATCCACTGATGGATTACTGATCAAATGCTGACCGAGTGAAGGTGGATGCTCAACAGACAGGATCCGTTTTTTGTGGGTTATTGGTCTGACGGATCAAAGGAAGGGAAAATGAATCAGTGACGTCAACGCAAACTTACTGCTGACACGCTCTCCACTCTGTCGGGGGGCTCTACTTATTTACGCGTTTAATAGAACAAGTTCTGTAGACATCTATGTGGAATCAGCTGACGACGGTATAAAGGGAGTGCGCTTCTTCTTGGCGCTAACATCGACCAGTAAGGCTGAGTTCATACTTGGGTTATTTGGTCAGTTTTGGACTCGTGACTGCTCAAATAAGTGTGCAGTGATTCTAAGAGCGACGCCTGCCATCTACATGTCATACTGACTCACAGTATTGTTTCACTACCAGAGCAGACTTACTATGCATTTTACTGCAAAGGACAGTGTTCTACACCCCTATAAAGGCTCTCAGCAGCCAGGAAATAGCCATTTATTAATGAAATTCGCCACAAATAAAATAGGATCGAACCAAGTTTTTTCAAAAAATTCGGTGAACTGGCCGAATCAAATTTTTCAAAAATTCACTCATCTCTACTGATCACATATTGATGGAATGTCATCCATTCATACCAGATAAGTTGCTTATCTTTTTTGTTCTTTTCTCTTATGGCAGAAGGTGTATATAAAAGGACACACTGAGTATGTATACATTTTATTATATAGATATCTCATTTGTTTAAAACTACATTGGCCTGGAGATAAAATGGCTTAGCTTGTATATAAAATCCATTTTATTTGAATGTATTTTTAGAACATTAATTTAGTTTATTTTAAATGTGAATGGACAAAGTACAGTATACATTAATATATTGCTGACTCTCATTAATGACTTAATCTGGGGTAGGAAGAGAGTTCGTATAAAGCAGAGGTATCTATGGTTGTCGGAGGCAGACGGTGGGCTGTCACTACCCTTCTTTCAGGGCTACTATTTTTGTGCACAGATTCAGCGGTGTTGTCATTGGAAAGAGAGTTTATTATCACGATACTTGAATAGAGTGATTGACACACCAATAGATAATATTTTTGTATGTTTGGAAACTGGTACTATGGGAATGAGGAGGTCCTTGCTGGTCCCTTACTCACTGCAGAGGGTGTGGAACAGGCTGAAGGAGATTCTTAAAGTCTCCGGTCCGCTTGGTTTCACTCCTCTGTGGGGGAACGGGGCGCTGGAGGAGTTCTTCAAAATTACAGATTTTGGTTACTGGACACGTAAAGGCATCTATATGGTGTCTCACCTTTTGTATTTAGGTCGGTTTAAAACACTTTCGGAATTTGGATTTAATTATTGTTCACCATTGGATCTATTTATGTATACACGTTTGAAACACTTATTTGAAGCCTCCAGGAATAGGGGGTGTATTCTCCCACGAGAGAATATATTCTTTGATTACTGTTATGCCCAGAAGGATGAGAAGATGAAAATATCTAGTTTATACTCTAAACTCCGTATGGCACTGGTGGCTGTAACGCCTTTCAAAAGCCCAAGTAAATGGGAGCAAGAGTTGAATTGCCCCCCTTTGCATTGGTCTTCTATTTATAGGAACGTGAGAAGGGCGACAGTCTCCAGTGCACATAGACTAATACAATTCAAGATCCTCCATAGGCTCTATTATACGCCCCAAATTCAAGGAAAATTTCCCCAAAATAGGGGTCGGGACTGCTGTTGTCCTAAATGTGGTCATGTTAATGCGAACTATGTCCATTTGCTCTGGAGTTGCAATAAAATAAGTAAATATTGGGGCGAGGTATTCTTGGCTCTACAAAAAGAATCTTCAATGAAATACAACCCGGGGATATCGACAGTGATCTTAGGAGATTATGGTTCGGAAACAGAAGTCCCCCCCCAGGTTAGACGGATTTGGATGAGGGGTTTGATGGTGGCGAAAGCTATATTGGTGAAGTACTGGGGCTCAGCCTCCCAGCCCTCTTCAAGGGAGTGGGATTTATACCTTCAACAAATAAAGATGTATGATGATATGGAAAGGCAGCGGAGAGTAGCACGCAGAGCCACGTAGGTAGTTATTTCTGAATGTATTTACTGTTATGTTGTATTTGAAGAATTAAGGAGAACGACAGCCAATGGGGGGGGGGATATAAGGATATATATGTCTGTCTTATTATATACACTGACTCACTTTAAATTGGTTTATGTATTAACTTTGTATATTTTCAAAATAAAAATAAATAAATAAAAAAAAATATATATATATATATATATTGCTGACCGAAGTATTAAGGCAGGAAAATCCTATATGATACAGTCGAGTTCAGTAAGCTGGAGGATTAAAATTGATTTTTTTGTGTTTCTCCACACTACGGGTATTTATTTTTTTTGGGTCCCTTGTGTCTTTCTAGTTTACTCTATTTACAGTAGGCTATTTCCTTTCCTTGGCATGAAAATAATAACAAACAACCTAAAATTTGACACACTGAAATTGCTTTCGTAACAAATGTCTTGTGGAATTCAACATATTATATATCTGGTATTTATACATGTTGTAAATCCCAACTATATGCAAGCTTGATTGAAACTGGATCTTTTTTTTTTGTATTTGCTTTATAACTTCAGGGATTTGTTTGTTTGTTTTTAGATTTATTTTCTGTAAAAAGGTAATTATTTTACATTAATATATACAAAATAGTGTAGAAAATCACCTTACGGTCCCTGGACACAGTCATTTTTTGTTTGTATTTATTTTATATGCTGTTTAGTTTTGTAATTCTGAGTCACAGTGCTCGTGCATTTGCGGTCCTAAGCTGACCATAGACAAAACCTGCACACAAGCACACACTGCTGTCTCTCCTGTCTTCACCATGCAAATGTAAATGCTTATTACATAGGGGAGTGACTGCCAGACACTTCTAAAAGCAGCCTATCTCCCAGGAGAACAAATGTGTTCTGCTGAAAGATTAAGATTTGTAATCCAACATGATCGATCCTTGTTTCCCGCCATCATGTTCTGTCAGAGGGAAGTCTAAATGACCTTAAACACATGCCTGTCCTCTTCTATCCTCCTTTGTTTCCATTCTTCAGATAACTGGGGATCCAGAGAAAGGGTCTATTAAATGACATTACCTATGGATGCGCTGTGACTGTCAATGGTGATTGAGTGATTGTAGCTTACTAGAAAAGAACCGGAAAAGCATTTTAACACACTACAGGGCTCTTTTGTTTGTCCGCAACTAGTTTGCATTTTTATTCTGAATATAATCATTTTGGTTCACACTGCAGTACTAAAATGAATCAGTAACCTTTTCATGATTTGGTATTGTGTACCAGTCTTGAAACTGACAGTTAAAAGAGTAAAACAATGTGAGGAAATTGAGATAACCTTGCAATTATATCACAAACATTTTCATACCAGGAAGTATGCTTTTCTTTTATTTCCATCTGCTGGTTACATTTCACTCCTACATACATATATTATTTCAGGATTTAGAGTTTATACTTATTTATAAAACTTGAAGTTTGTGTGAATTAAAAAAAAATAAAATCAACTTTGCTGAAAGTGGCGTTTATTCTAAGTATTGTAAACCTCCATGAAAGCTTAAAGAGGTTGCCCAAGATTTTATTTTTAAAAACACCTGACTGCTTTCTACCACAATCAGTGCAATAGGTGTGGTACTGTTTCTGTATGGACACAGTCATGTAGTCTAAGGCCTCATTTTTTGGAGGATCCGTTTTTTCCACAGATCCCTTGTAATAAATGCCTATCCTTGTCCGCAAATGTGAAAAAAGTAGGACATGCACTAATTTTTTTGCTGAAGGGAAACACGGACAACAGATAAACTATCAGCATTTTTTTGCTGACCCATTGAAATGAATGGGTCCCCATCCTATCCGCAAAAAAAAAAACGGAACGGAGGCCGAGAAAAACAACTGTCGTGTGCATGAGGCCTAATCCTGTGAAATCTCTTTGTGGATCAATAAGATATATATTTTGTTTTATTGTACTAAGGCTGAGTTATTAATTAAATTGCAAATAGTTATTTTGGTTGCAAGCAATTCACTTCAATAAATTGACCTGTCTTGTGAAGTTCCATTATCTAGACATAATTCTAATATATAAAACAGAAAGAGATGAGATGTATGTCTTGTTGTCATAAATAAAATGATTAAAGCACCTTCTCCATCTGGTAGATATAAACCCAATCTAGCTGAACTGATATCAGAGGTTAAAAATATCCGAATCTTAAATTCTGAAAAAAATATGACCCTTCTCACCTCAAGTAATATGATACATACACCAAATTCATGATTTTACGAATTAAGCAAAGGAAAGCTAAAAACTTTATCACATCTATTCACTCTCCTTCTGGCTATATAGTCTATGGAACATAACATCAATAGCTAAAGGGTTTGATAGATATTATTCTGTCCTCTATATTCTAAATACAAATGACATTTCTAGTATTTGTGCAAAAAAATGGGGTCAGTCAGCACATCCCAAAGTCCAGGTGCACGCTGCCATGGCTAAAAACACAACAAAGAAAATATGACAATGCAACAGGACTCTGTGTTTCTATCCATGGCAGCGTGCACCTGCACATTGGGATGTGCTGATTGACCCACTTTTTTTACCGTTGTACTGGAGCTGGAGATGTGGCTGACTCCAGTTGGTCTTGCACCCCTGACTAGCCTGTCTGCCCCATAGGCTGATTTTAATTAGAGTAAGTATTAGGCCTCATTCACACAGCCGTTGTGTGCCCGTGGCCATATTGCGACCCACATACGGCGGGTCCGCAATACATGGGCACCGGCTGTGTGCACTCCGCATCACGGATACGGACCCATTCACTTGAATGGGTTTGCAATCACGGAGATGCGGAACGGAAGCACGGATTGGAACCCCACAGAAGCACTACAGAGTGCTTCCGTGGTGTTTCTGGCTGTGCTTCCGACCGCAAAAATATAGAACTTGTTCTTTTTTTTTCCTGTGCGGATGGATCACGGACCCATTCAAGTTGAATGGGTTTCGATCCATCCCTGCTGCCGCACGGACGTTGCCTGTGGATTGGGGACTGCAAATTGCGGTCCCCAATGCACGGAACGGATGCACAACGGCCGTGTGCATGCGGCCTAAAGCTGTAGCCTGCTCTCATTGTATTTATTGGAAGCCATTTGGCACCAGGAGAGGCATAGAGTGGGCTCAGCATGCATGTTGGGTTGGTACCTGCATCCCTGGATTTAATGGAGGCCGTTATGGCACCAAAAATGGTAAAAAGCAGAGTGGAGCCAGCATTCATGTGGAACCTGCACTCCCTGAATTTTATGGTGGTCATTAAGGCACATAACAGGTAGTATATATTTTTTTTTTTAAAGGCTTTATTTTTTAATTTTCATAAAAATAAAAAATAAACTTTAAATAGGGGAACAACCCCCTCAACAAGGTACAACCTTGAACATCACATTCAATTGACAGGCAAAAAAATAGAATTACATATAAACAAACATGTCTACAAATGCAAAGATTATAATGTAATTCACATAAGTCATAGAGCAGCATCATTGTCATGAAGTCAAATTGTTCCATTATTACCTGTCACCATCCACACACACATTCATACTGGCAGTGACCTGGACATCTCAAAAAACCCTCTCCAGCCCCATTACACAGTGACCGAGTTTGCACTCAGCCAAATATCCCAGATTTTCCCAAATTTTTCTGGTGCGCCCCTAGCTTCGTATGTTAACTTGTATACTGATAATGTGGCATTGATAAGCTGGATCCAATGAGACAATGTTGGTTTCTTGGGGAGCTTCCAGTTTAGCAGAATTGACTTTCTCGCATAAAACATCAGCAACCTATAAAGGATTTTGGTATGTTTAGTTGGAATAATATCATTAACAAGACCTAGCAGACTAACTTCAGGTGCCACAACTGCCAGAAGTCCAAGACGAGCATCCAGATAGTCATGTACCTGCATCCAGAATTCAGCAATAACTGGACACTCCCATACCATGTGCATTAGGGTCCCCCTACCATTATCACACCTTGTACACGTATCTGAAGCAAGCTTATGCATGCGTACCAGTCTCACTGGGGGGGAGGATAGAAGGAAAGCATAAAAGGACGACACAATTTTAGTATGGTTTTCCCGTCTGGCAATTTTCTCTACTGCATTATATTCCAGCCTCAAAGGACCAGCCCCAAACTGGGATTCGCAAGCATGTCTCAGTTGGAAAAATCTAAAAAGAGATGCTTGTGTCAGGTTATATTCAGTTTGCAAGGTTGAAAAGATCTTAAAAAATCCGTCTTCATACACTTGAGTCAGGTATTTGACGCCCTTCCGTGGCCAGAATTCAAAATCAAACAGAGAAGTTAGTTCCACCAGCTTGGGATTTCCCCACAAGGGCATCACTGGGGACAATATATTGCTTTCCTCTCCATCCCCCCTCACCTCCGCAAAAGTATTTCACGCATTAATCACCCCCGCCATCAATGTAGTAAAATGTTTAACCGGGTACTTCCCTGCTCTATACACTAAGTTTGTCATAGCTTCATACGACCCCATGAGAGCCGCCTCCAATACCACCGCCGGGGTATAAGGGTCTGCCTTTATCCACCAAGCAGCATAATTTAGTTGCGTCGCAATGTAGTATAGATACATGTCCGGAAGTGCCAGTCCACCTCTCTCAGTAGTAGCTTTCAAAGTGTCCCTAGCTAGGCGGGGAACTGAGTTATTCCACAAAAAGGGCGTTAGCAGGCGAACTGAGTTATTCCACAAAAAGGGCGTTAGCAGGCGATCTAAAGTCTGAAAATGAGATTTCTGTAAAGTTAAAGGGGCTGCTCTATATATGTACAGTAGCTTGGGGAGAAGGATCATTTTAAAAATATTGATGCGTCCTATCAATGACAGTGGTAGCTCCTCCCAAGCTTTCAGTTTTTGCGAAACATATTTCACTACCGAGTTTATGTTTAAGTCTTTGAACTGGGTGACATCTTTATGTATGACTATCCCCAGGTAGGTGAAGTTACTCACCACCTGAAGTGACGACAGGGGTGATACACTCTGAGAGGAAAGCTCATCAACTAAATATAACGCAGATTTGGCCCAATTGACCCGTAGCCCTGAAAAAGTTCCATATAAACACACTATTTCTAGTAGAACTTCCAAAGAATGCCCAACATCTCCCAAGTATATCAGCATATCGTCTGCATAAAGCGAGATCTTTTCGGATATACCTGCAATGTCCCATCCTTGTATTCTACTGCTACCTGCTATATACACCGTTAGCAGTTCCATTAGTAAAGCAAACAAAAGGGGTGACAAAGGACACCCCTGTCTGGTGCCCTTTTTCAGCGCAAATGACTTGGACAAATATCCATTGACTCTTACCCTAGCCGTCGGTTGCAAGTATAGCAAGTGCAACCACTGGAGGAAATTCTTAGGAACCCCCATTTTCTGTAGGACTTCCCACATAAATCCCCACTCCACCGAATCGAACGCCTTCTCGTTATCCCATGAAGCAATCACTCTGCTGCCAGCATTATCATGTGTGATTTGTAAGTTTGTGAAGAGGTGCCTCAGGTTTATGTCCGTCGTTTTCCCGGGCATGTACCCAGATCGATCCATACCTACTATCGATAAAATGACTGACGCCAATCTACTAGCCAACACCTTAGCCAGCAGCTTAGCGTCTGAATTTATCAATGATATGGGCCTATATGAGCCACACTGATCCGGGGGCTTCCCTGCTTTGTGTATGACCACTATAGTAGCTTCATGGAACGATGTTGGCAGGGCCCCACCCTCCAGAGCATACATAAATAATTTGCTGAGCCTCTGACTCACTTCCTCAATCTGGAAATTGTACCACTCCACAGGGAAGCCATCCGGACCAGGAGTCTTTCCTTTTGTCATAGATAATATGGCATGTTGGATTTCCTGCGGGGACTATGGGGCCATCTAATAACTGCTTTTCTGAATGCGCTAGCTCTGTTACTGGGATAGTATCCAGAAAAAGTACTACATCCTCTGTGGTTTTGGTCGTTTTAGAGGAATATAATGAGGCGTAGTAACTAGCAAATTGGTCACATATTTCCTCTGGTGCATTAAAAAGTACACCCTGCCCATCCCTAATAGCTGGTACTACTGTTAGTGGGACTTCTGTTTTGGCCAGGTACGCTAAAGCTCTCCCACTCTTATCACCTTCAGAAATTTTTTTCTCTTTCTGAACCATGAGGCGCTTCTGGGTAAGTTCAGTTAAGTATAAATTGTATTGTATTTGAGCTAATAACCAAAGTGAATGATGCTCTGGCGTGGGGTCATCTACATATGCTTTTCTGCAGCATCTAATTTCCCCTCTAATTTCACCCGCAAAGAAAGTAGTTCCTTCCTGTGTGTTGCTATCGCCGCTATTAATAACCCTCTCAAAACAGCCTTGCTTGCGTCCCATACCACCAGTGGATTGGAGGAGCCCTCGTTAACTTCCCAATATGATGAAATAGCTTCCCTGCATGCCACTCCCACAGGAAGGACGTCTAGCCATTTTGGATTTAACCGCCAAATAGAACGTGGCCTACTGCTTGGCAATGTAAGGATTATCTGCAAGGGGGCATGATCTGAGATACCCCTCGGCAGATACTCTGCAGCCTTCACCCATAAAAGCCCCTCCTGATTTGTGAAAGCCAGATCTATATGGGACAATGCATTGACAGAGGTCGAGTGACAGGAGAATTGCTTTGTATCAGGATATAAGTTCCTCCATATTTCCGTCAAGTAATGTGATTGCGCCCAATATAGTAAAGCGGGGTTGTGCCTGGGAGAAGGCCTAAGTCTATCAAGATTGCTATCTAGTGTGGCATTAAAATCACCCAATATAAACAAGGGAGCTGCAGGCAAAACAACTACTCTGGCCATGATTTGGTCAACCACTTCCCTCTCAAAAGGTGGGGGTATATAAATACCTACTATTAAGACGTCACAACCTCTAATGTTAGCCTGCAACAATACATATTTTCCTGCCGGATCAATGTACACGGACATCAGCTGAAACGGAAGAGTCCTACTGACCAGTATGGAAACTCCTCTAGCGTAATTAGAATAGGTTGCATGATAAACAGATCCCACCCATGGTCTTTTAACCGCCAACACTTTTTGACCCCGGAGGTGAGTTTCCTGAAAAATAAGAACATCGGGGTTATACTTCTTAATGTTATTAAACACTAGCGCTCTTTTAACTTTGTTATTAAAAATGTCATAATGTCCTTATGCTGCAGCTCAAAAGGAATATGGTGATACCAAACTTGAATATTTTTTTTATCTACTACTTAAAAAAAAATTAAAACGTTTGAAAAAATCTACATTTTCTTTCCATAACCATTTTCTGACAGCCATAACTTTTTTTTAGCCATAAATTTTGATCTACAGAGTTATATGAGGGCGTTTTTTTTGCAGGACAAAATTTAGATTTTATTGGTATCATTTTTGAGGTAGGTATGACTTTTTGATCACTGTTATAAATTTTTTATTTTTTTTGGGGGGGATTGACAAAAAAAAACTGAATTGTGTGTTTTTTATATGTAAAATTGGGAAAAGGGGGTGATTTAAACTTTTTTTTACTTTTACAGTGACAACTTTTAACCCCCTTAGGGGGCTAGAACCTAAGATCATATTCACCCTATGGCCTCTTTCACACGGCCGTTTTCCGTTTTGCGGGCCGTTTTTTGCGGTCCGTATACGGTCCGTATACGGAACCATTGATTTCAATGGTTCCGCAAAAAAAAAACGGAATGTACTCCGTATGCATTCCGTTTCCGTATTTCCGTTTTTCCATTCCGTTTTAACATAGAACATGTCCTATATTTGGCCGCAAATCACGTTCCGTGGCTCCATTAAAGTCTATGGGTCCGCAAAAAAACGGAATGCATACGGAAGTGCATCCGTATGTCTTCCGTATCCGTTCCGTTTTTTGCGGATCCATCTATTGAAAATGTTATGCCCAGCCCAATTTTTTCTATGAAATTACTGTATACTGTATTTGCCATACGGAAAAACGGAACGGAAAAATGGAACGGAAACGGAAACACAACGGAAACAAAAAACGGAACAACGGATCCGTTTAAAACGGACCGCAAAACACTGAAAAAGCCATACTGTCGTCTGAAAGAGGCCTAATAACCATTCCCCATCATTCCGGCTGGGTGTCTGCTGTATGATACAGCCAGAACCCACCACGTATGGAGCAAGCTCAGTGCAGCAGCATGCTCTATACATTCTCTCAGCAACCGTGATTTATGGATATATCTGATTTTTAGCGATTTGTGACAAATGAATTTGTAATGAATCAAATTTCTTGTCAAAGTTTGTTGAACTGACCATTTTTCAAAACTTGGTTCATCACTAGTTTTCAACTTAGTATTACTTTTAACCACTTCCAGACCGGGCCATTTGCCCCCTTTCTGACCAGGCCTAATTTTGCAAATCTGACATATATCCCTTTATGTGGTAATAACTTTGGAATGCTTTTACATATCCAAGCCATTCAGAGACTGTTTTCTCGTGACACATTGTACATCATGTTAATGGTAAATTTGAGTCAATATATTTCACCTTTTATTTATAAAAAAAAATCTAAATGTTAACGAAAATTTGAAAAAAAATCACTGCTTTTAAGATACATATTGATACCTCATAAAATACTTATTCATTAACATTCACCATATGTCTACTTTATGTTGGCATCATTTTGGTAATGTAATTTAATATTTTTAGGACGTTAGAAGTTTTAGAATTTTAGAAGCAATTTTTTACATTTTTAAGACAATTTCCCAAATCACCGAGATTTTGTGTATAGAGCTGAGGACATGGGTTGCTAGACGGCCGCTAGCACATCTGCAATACCCAGTCCCCAAAGCGATTTTATACATATGCAAATTAACCTAAGAGGAGTCCTGTCCCTGAGATGAGTCAGGGACAGGACTCATTTCAGATTGATTTGCATATGTATCAAATCGATTTTTTTACACAATAAAAGCACACAGAGCTATGGGGACTGGATAATGTGGATGTGCTAGCGGCCATCTAGCAACCCATGTCCTCAGCTCTATACACAAAATCCCGGTGATAGGTTCCCTTTAAGGACCAGTTCAGTTCTGAAGTCATTTTGAGGAGCTCACATAATAGAAACCACCCATGAATTTCCCATTTTAGAAACTACACCCCTCAAACTATTCAAAACTGGTTTTAGAAATGTTGTTAACCCTTTAAGTATTTCACAGGAATTAAAGAAAAATAGAGGTGAAATTTAAAAATGTAATTTTTTTTTGCAGATTTCCCATTATTATTTATAAAAAAAATCCAATTTACAAAAAAATTGAAAACATTCTGAATTTTCAAAATTTGAATTTCTGTACAGAAAGTAATGCCTCATAAAATAGTTATCAGTCATCATTCCCCATATGTACAGTCGTGGCCAAAAGTTTTGAGAATGACACAAATATTAGTTTTCACAAAGTTTGCTGCTAAACTGCTTTTAGATCTTTGTTTCAGTTGTTTCTGTGATGTAGTGAAATATAATTACACGCACTTCATACGTTTCAAAGGCTTTTATCGACAATTACATGACATTTATGCAAAGAGTCAGTATTTGCAGTGTTGGCCCTTCTTTTTCAGGACCTCTGCAATTTGACTGGGCATGCTCTCAATCAACTTCTGGGCCAATTCCTGACTGATAGCAAAGCATTCTTTCATAATCACTTCTTGGAGTTTGTCAATTAGTGGGTTTTTGTTTGTCCACCCGCCTCTTGAGTATTGACCACAAGTTCTCAATGGGATTAGGATCTGGGGAGTTTCCAGGCCATGGACCCAAAATGTCAACGTTTTGGTCCCCGAGCCACTTAGTTATCACTTTTGCCTTATGGCACAGTGCTCCATCGTGCTGGAAAATGCATTGTTCTTCACCAAACTGTTGTTGGATTGTTGGAAGAAGTTGCTGTTGGTTGTAAATTTAGTTTTTATTAACAAGCATAATAAAAGCGATAAAAGCTTACAGAAGTATAGGGTGAGGTAACAGTCACCATTACAGGTGTATATATGTGAGCAATATATTTTATTACGACAGCAAAGAGATATTATTTCCTAGTTCTAAGCATAGAAAAAAAAATATCACTAGTGAAAAATCATTTCTTATGATTATCATCCAGAGTTAATCTAATCCAGATTCATAACAAGATGAGCATTTATTGACTATGAGAACATTGCAAATAGAGTAATATAAGTCAATCAAAGGAGGACTCATAGAATGGTTACGGGTAAGGGAGGAAAGGGGGGAGGGAAGGGGAGGGGAAGGTAAACAAAACAAGGGATCAAACGGTGGGGAACAAAAAATTGTCACATGTTCTTAGTAAATAGCCTTAAAAGGTAAGTGTGGAAGCGGAAAATCACTTATTGAGGATACATTCAGTCAAAATATTTAGAGATCCTGTTTGTAGAGATATAATCGCTCCACCTGGTCCAGATCCTGAGGTACTTTTTGGTATTGCCGGCAATGGTCCATCTAAGTTTCTCAAACTGGCTAATAGTTAAGACTTCCGTGAACCAATCCTGTATAGTAGGTATTTCTGTACCTAACCAGTGCCTAGGTATTATGGTTTTTAATGCCGCAAGTAAGAAAAGGAAAAGAAAAAGCAGATCTTTAAGAGTATTATGTGTTTTATTATAGAGTCCCAGTAGAACGAGTTCTTCGTCTACCTCTACATGCATCCCATATATGTCAAAGACTATCTGATTGAATTTCTGCCACAGAGGGGCAATTTTGGAGCATGAAAACCAGATATGTGTAATGGAGCCAACCCCATCACCGCACCTCCAGCAGAGCATGGAAATCTTCGGATTAATTTTGTTTAAAAGAACGGGAGTTCTATACCACCTAGAGATTATCTTATAGTGCGACTCTTGCAGCCTAGTTGATGTGATTTTGGGTATAGATGATTGCAAGATTAACATAGTTTCCTGCTCATTAAATGTCTTTTTAAGCTCAGTTGACCAGCTAGATAGGTATGGTGGTGGGGGTATGGTCAAGTTAATGATAGAGTAGAACCTGGATATGCCATGGCATAGGGGAGTCTTTTTCAGCATCAATTTGGAGAGGTCATGATCATTGTCCTGAGTTGTGAACTGAGGATTCACTTTTGAGAGATGCTTTAAGATCTGGTCGTATTCCTTTCTAGAGAATTGGGGGAGACTTCTATTTTCCAAGTATTTTGTATGTTCCATAGGGGAAGCAGCAGAATATAAAGCTCTCAAGGGCAATGTGTAGCCGTCGGGATGTGAGACAATCCTATTCCTGACTAATCTCAAGTTATTTGAAATTGAGGCCAGCAGAGGAAGTTCCAGACAGTTAGGAGTTGGTATTGCATGCTTTTTAATAAGGCCTAACCAGATGTGTATGGCGTGTTTAGTATAAGGGTTATCAATCTTATTATATAGATGCTTGTTATTCTTAGTTTTCCATATCAAATAATTCAGGGGGCATGGGGCACACTCCTCCTCTAGATCCACCCAAAGTTTTCTCAGTGGATAAACATTCCACTCCTTAATTCTGGTTAAGGTCGCAGCAGTGCAATACTTTCCAATATCTGGGAGACCCAGTCCACCCTTATATTTTGACCTAGTTAATGTGTTGAATGATAAGTGTTTTGGTACCATTCTTTATTTATGGCTGTGTTTTGGGGCAAAATTGTGAGTGAGCCTACTCCCTTGGATGAGAAGCAACCCCACACATGAATGGTCTCAGGATGCTTTACTGTTGGCATGACACAGGACTGATGGTAGCGCTCACCTTTTCTTCTCCGGACAAGCCTTTTTCCAGATGCCCCAAACAATCGAAAAGAGGCTTCATCGGAGAATATGACTTTGCCCCAGTCCTCAGCAGTCCATTCACCAAACTTTCTGCAGAAGATCAATCTGTCCCTGATGTTTTTTTTTTAGAGAAGTGGCTTCTTTGCTGCCCTTCTTGACACCAGGCCATCTTCCAAAAGTCTTCGCCTCACTGTGCATGCATATGCGCTCACACCTGCCTGCTGCCATTCCTGAGCAAACTCTGCACTGGTGGCACTCCGATCCCGCAGCTGAATCCTCTTTAGGAGACGATCCTGGTGCTTGCTGGACTTTCTTGGACGCCCTGAAGCCTTCTTAACAAGAATTGAACCTCTTTCCTTGAAGTTCTTGATGATCCTATAAATTGTTGATTGAGGTGCAATCTTAGTAGCCACAATATCCTTGCCTGTGAAGCCATTTTTATGCAACACAATGATGGCTACACGCGTTTCTTTGCAGGTCACCATGGTTAACAATGGAAGAACAATGATTTCAAGCATCACCCTCCTTTTAACATGTCAAGTCTGCCATTTTAACCCAATCAGCCTGACATAATGATCTCCAGCCTTGTGCTCGTCAACATTCTCACCTGAGTTAACAAGACGATTACTGAAATGATCTCAGCAGGTCCTTTAATGACAGCAATGAAATGCAGTGGAAAGTTTTTTTTGGGATTAAGTTAATTTTCATGGCAAAGAAAGACTACGCAATTCATCTGATCACTCTTCATAACATTCTGGAGTATATGCAAATTGCTATTATAAAAACTTAAGCAGCAACTTTTCCAATTTCCAATATTTATGTAATTCTCAAAACTTTTGGCCACGACTGTATACTTTGTATTGACATCATATTGTAAATGTCATTTCATTTTTTGTGATGTTAGAAGGCTTAGAAGTTTAGAAGCCATTTTTAAAATTTTCAAGAAAATTAGCAAAACCATATTTTAACCCCTTAAGGACTCAGCCCTATTTCACCTTAAAGACCTGGCCATTTTTTGCAAATCTGACCAGTGTCACTTTAAGTGCTGATAACTTTAAAACGCTTTGATTTATCCAGGCCATTCTGAGATAGTTTTTTTCGTCACATATTGTACTTCATGACACTGGTAAAATGAAGTAAAAAAAAAATATTTTTATTTATAAAAAAAAAATACCAAATTTAATATTTTTTTTTTTAAAGTGCAAATTTCCAAGTTTCTAATCCTCTACTTCTATAATACATAGTAATACCTCCAAAAATAGTTATTACTTTACATTCCCCATATGTCTACTTCATGTTTGGATCATTTTGGGAATGATATTAAAAAATTTTGGGGATGTTACAAGGCTTAGAAGTTTAGAAGCAAATCTTGAAATTTTTCAGAAATTTTCAAAAACCCAATTTTTAGGGACCAGTTCAGGTCTGAAGTCACTTTGCGAGGCTTACATAATAGAAACCACCCAAAAATGACCCCATTCTATAAACTACACACCCCAAGGTATTCAAAACTGATTTTACAAACTTTGTTAACCCTTTAGGTGTTCCACAAGAATTAATGGAAAATAGAGATACAATTTCAAATTTCACTTTTTTGGCAGATTTTCCATTTTAATAATTTTTTTTTTAGTTACAAAGCAAGGGTTAACAGCCAAAACAAACTCAATATTTATGGCCCAGATTCTGTCGTTTTCAGAAACACTGCATATGTGGTCGTAAACCGCTGTACGGGCACACGGCAGGGCGCAGAAGAAAAGGAATGCCATACGGTTTTTGGAAGGCAGTTTTTGCTGGACTGTTTTTTTTTACACCATGTCCCATTTGAAGCCCCCCTGATGCACCCCTAGAGTAGAAACTCCATATAAGTGACCCCATATAAGAAACTACACCCCTCAAGGTATTCAAAACAGATTTTACAAATGTCGTTAACTCTTTAGGTGTTCCACAAGAGTTATTGGCAAATGGAGATGAAATTTCAGAATTTAAATTTTTTGTCAAATCTTCCATTTTAATCCATTTTTCCCAGCAACAAAGAAAGGGTTAACAGCCAAACAAAACTGGCCCTGATTCTGTAGTTTACAGAAACACCCCATATGTGGTCGTAAACAGATGTACAGGCACACAGCAGGGAGCAGAAGGAAAGGAATGCCATACGGTTTTTGGAAGGCAGATTTTGCTGGACTGTTTTTTTTTGACACCATGTCCCATTTGAAGCCCCCCTGATTCACTCCTAGAGTAGAAACTCCAAAAAAGTGGCCCCATTTTAGAAACTACGGGATAGGGTGGCAGTATTATTGGTACTAGTTTAGGGTACATATAATTTTTGGTTGCTCTATACACTGCGTGCAGAATTATTAGGCAAATGAGTATTTTGACCACATCATCCTCTTTATGCATGTTGTCTTACTCCAAGCTGTATAGGCTCGAAAGCCTACTACCAATTAAGCATATTAGGTGATGTGCATCTCTGTAATGAGAAGGGGTGTGGTCTAATGACATCAACACCCCATATTAGGTGTGCATAATTATTAGGCAACTTCCTTTCCTATGGCAAAATGGGTCAAAAGAAGGACTTGACAGGCTCAGAAAAGTCAAAAATAGTGAGATATCTTGCAGAGGGATGCAGCACTCTTAAAATTGCAAAGCTTCTGAAGCGTGATCATCGAACAATCAAGCGTTTCATTCAAAATAGTCAACAGGGTCGCAAGAAGCGTGTGGAAAAACCAAGGCGCAAAATAACTGCCCATGAACTGAGAAAAGTCAAGCGTGCAGCTGCCAAGATGTCACTTGCCACCAGTTTGGCCATATTTCAGAGCTGCAACTTCACTGGAGTGCCTAAAAGCACAAGGTGTGCAATACTCAGAGACATGGCCAAGGTAAGAAAGGCTGAAAGACGACCACCACTGAACAAGTTTGGGCTGGTATCATCAAAGATGAGCTTGTGGGGCCTTTTCGGGTTGAGGATGGAGTCAAGCTCAACTCCCAGTCCTACTGCCAGTTTCTGGAAGACACCTTCTTCAAGCAGTGGTACAGGAAGAAGTCTGCATCCTTCAAGAAAAACATGATTTTCATGCAGGACAATGCTCCATCACACGCGTCCAAGTACTCCACAGCGTGGCTGGCAAGAAAGGGTATAAAAGAAGAAAATCTAATGACATGGCCTCCTTGTTCACCTGATCTAAACCCCATTGAGAACCTGTGGTCCATCATCAAATGTGAGATTTACAAGGAGGGAAAACAGTACACCTCTCTGAACAGTGTCTGGGAGGCTGTGGTTGCTGCTGCACGCAATGTTGATGGTGAACAGATCAAAACACTGACAGAATCCATGGATGGCAGGCTTTTGAGTGTCCTTGCAAAGAAAGGTGGCTATATTGGTCACTGATTTGTTTTTGTTTTGTTTTTGAATGTCAGAAATGTATATTTGTGAATGTTGAGATGTTATATTGGTTTCACTGGTAAAAATAAATAATTGAAATGGGTATATTTGTTTGATGTTAAGTTGCCTAATAATTATGCACAGTAATAGTCACCTGCACACACAGATATCCCCCTAAAATAGCTAAAACTAAAAACAAACTAAAAACTACTTCCAAAAATATTTAGCTTTGATATTAATGAGTTTTTTGGGTTCATTGAGAACATGGTTGTTGTTCAATAATAAAATAATCCTCAAAAATACAACTTGCCTAATAATTCTGCACTCCCTGTATTACACTTTTTGTGAGGCAAGATAACAAGAAATAGCTGTTTTGGCACCGTTTTTATTTTTTGTTATTTACAACATTCATCTAAATCATGTGATATTTTTATAGACCAGTTTGTCACAGATGCGGCGATACCTAATATGTATACAATTTTTTTATTTATGTAAGTTTTACACAATGATTTCATTTTTGAAGCAAAAAAAAATCATGTTTTAGTGTTTCCATAGTCTGAGAGCCATAATTTTTTCAGTTTTTGGGCGATTACTTTGGATAGGGTATGATTTTTGCAGAATGAGATAATGGTTTTATTGGCACTATTTTGGGGTGCGTGTGACTTTTTGATTGCTTGCTATTACACTTTTTGTGATGTAAGGTGACAAAAAATAGTTTATTTAGCACAGTTTTTATTTTTTATTTTTTACGGTGTTCATCTGAGGGGTTAGGTCATGTGATATTTTTATAGAGCCAGTCGATACGAACGCAGCGATACCAAATATGTATAATTTTTCTTTTATTTATGTAAGTTTTACACAATAACAGCTTTTTTAAAACAAAAAAAATGTTGCTTTAGCCTCAAATTTTTCATTTTCACAAGGGGTAACAGGAGAAAAAGTACCCCATCATTTTTTACCTATTTTCTCCTTCGTACGGCAACACCCTGACCCCACATGTATGGTGGTAAACTGCTGTGGAGGCACATGGCAGGATTCAGAATAGAAGGAGCGCCATATGGCTTTTGCAGCGCAGATTTTGATGGATTGGTTTGCGAGTGCCTTGGGATTTATTTTTTAAGTGAGTGTCTTATGTGGGGGCTCATCTTTTGCTGGATGAGGTGACGTTTTCTTTGGTACCATTTTAGGGTACATAAGACTATTTGATCACTTCATATTACACTTTTTGTGAGGCAAGGTGAATAAAATGGCTGTTTTGGCATAGTTTTTTTTTTTTTTATAGCGTTCACGTGAGGAGGCATATCATGCAATATTTTTATAGAGAAGGTTGTTACGGACAAGGCGACATCCAATGTGTCTATTTTAATTTTTGTTAAGTTTTACCCAGTAAAAGCATTTTTGAAAAGAATAAAATCTCTTTTTCTGAGAGCCATATTTTTTTTAATTTTTTGAGCGATTGTCTTTGGAAGGGTCTCATTTTTTGCAGGATAAGATGACGTTTGATTGGTACCATTTTGGGAGATATATGACTTTTTGATCACTTGATATTACACTTTTTGTGAGGCATGGTGACAAAAAATGGCTGTTTTGGTCAGTGATTTCCATCAGTGATTTTGAGCCAAAACCAGGTGTGGCTCTAAACACAGAACAGGTACAGATCTTTCCCTAAGGCCTCATGCACACGACTGTACCGTTTGTTGTGGTCCGCCATGCACGGATCCGCAAAAAACGGAAGTTGCCCGTTGACTTTCGCAATTTGCGGAACGGAACGGGCGGCCCATTGCAGAAATGCCTATTCTTGACCGCAATACGGACAAGAATAGGACATGCTATTTTTTTGGGCGGGGCCACGGAAGGGAGCAACGGATGCGGACAGCACACAAAGTGCTGTCCGCATCCTTTGCGGCCTCATTGAAGTGAACGGGTCCGCACCCGAGCCGCAAAAAATGCGTCTCGGATGCGGACCACAACAACGTGTGCATGAGGCCTTATACCTTATGTCTATGGAGGTTCCAATCCTGGTTTTGGCTCACAATCACTGATGGAAATCACTGACCAAAACACTGATGTGTGAATGAGGCTATGTGGGTTTTTATATTTTTATAGAGCAGGTTGTTACAGATGAGGCAATACCTAATGTGTCTATTTTTTACTCAGTAAAAGCATTTTTCTGAAGAAAAATCTTGTTTTTGTGTTGCCATTTTTTGAGAGCCATAAATTTAAAAATTTTTGGGTGATTGTCTTATGTAGGGTCTAAATTTTTGCAGGATGAAATGATGGTTTGATTGGTACCATCGCTTGTAATTACACTTTTTGTGAGGGAAGGTGACCAAAAAATAGAATTTTTTTTTTTTTTTTTTACAGCGTTCACCTGACAGGGAGGATTATGTGATATTTTTATAGAGCCGGTCGATATGTATGCGGCAATACCTAATACCCTATTTTTTACAATGTTTTTATTATTTAATTATGGGAAAAGAACGCTTTTTTTAACTTGAATCTTTTATTTTTTTATTATGCCAAACTTTATTTTAACTTTTTTTTTACTTTCCCCCTCCCCCAACTTTTGGGGGTCTGAACCCCTGTACAATGCATTACAATACATCTGTATTGTAATTCATTGGCTGTAAGTGTATTACTCACTGTAATACACTTACAGCCTTCCTGCCTGTGAGATCCAGCCATCGGATCCCTGTCACAGCAGCACAGGGAACCGATGGGGACAGGGAGGGAGCTCCCTTCCTCAACACACCTCGCACATGCCGTGGTCAGCGCTGACCGCGGCATAGTAAGGGTTAATGTGCCGGCATTGGTGTTTTCACCAATGCCGACGCATACAGCAGGGGTCTGGCTAACAGGAACAGCCAGACCCCTGCAGCTGATTGGGCGGGCGCAGCTCCTGCACCCGATCAATCAACGTGCCGTAGTA
This sequence comes from Bufo bufo, assembly GCF_905171765.1. Taxonomy (NCBI): domain Eukaryota; kingdom Metazoa; phylum Chordata; class Amphibia; order Anura; family Bufonidae; genus Bufo; species Bufo bufo. The sequence goes on from NC_053390.1 coordinate 592,586,624, forward strand.
CTACGGCGCTTGCCGGGAAGTCACTTCCCGCAGAGCCGTACTATTATGGCGCTGGTCGGGAAGGGGTTAAAGGTTAATTTGCAATGCCTTCATCACCAAACAAAAAAAATAAAAACACTTTCTCCTATGTTTTTAAAAATGAATTTACTATATTTTTTCCTTATTTGGTTACATGAGATATGCTGGAACAAGTCAATTTATATAGTTAGAAATGTAATGTATATTAAAGACATTTCTGAAAAACACAGTGTATACAGATAAATACACCCGTATCCAATTATAAAGACAGCTCCATTCATCTATTTGTACGACAGCCAGGAGGTCTCTAATTGTTTTGCAGATCACTTAGCGATTAATGATGCTGTTGCCCTTGGACAGACCATTTTACAAATCAATATGCGTTGGCAAAGTCAAGCAATTGAGTAGACGTAATGATAGTAAGCAGAAGTCACTACTCTATTAATGGGTAAAGCCCACAGGCTAAAGGAAGTGCTTTTGTTCTTTGGTAAAAAGGTAGAAATGTTTGTTTTACTAACTAGTGCCATTTATATTGTTCCAATAACATTACACCAGACATCTATAAAAGCACCATATCTGTTTCTGTCTCTTTTACACTTGTCACACACACCTGTATGTCACACTATTGAAGAGCTTTTAGCCCTCCTTAATGGTAATAACTATTTTCTTATTTCTTGCGACATAAAATACCACTAGGGATGAGCGAATTTCATGTTAGGAAATCCATTTGGTGGTAAAAGCAGATTTGCGTTATGGATTCCGTTACCACAGACCATAACGCAATTCTATGCAGGAATGTATAACGGAATGCCTTTAGAGTAGTGATGAGCGAACATGCTCAGCCGAATACCGGTTCGGCTTGAGCATCGCTATGCTCGGCACATGGCTCGAGCGCCATGCTCGAGTCTCCGCCCCGCATGTTTTGCGGCTGCTAAGCAGCCAATAAATGTGAAGGTAAGTACTGCCATCACTGTAATGCCAGTAGCCATGTTGGCTGCTGGCATTACAGTGATTGGCTGGCCGGAACGTGTCATCGGATGCTATATAGCACCCGATGACACGTGCCGGGATCAGTCATAGTCAGGGAGAGCAGAGCGTAGGAAGGAAAAGGCAGTGTAGGGGGCAGAATTCTCAGTTATTTTTCTATGAAAGCCCCAAAAGTCTTTTTAAGGACTACTGTGTGTGTGTGTGTTTTAGAGCAGCAATATATTTTTACCTGCGCTAAATTGATGAGACTCGGACATTTTTATTACCAAAAGCTTTTCAAAGACCACAAAGTCCTTTTAAGGACTACTATGTGTGTGTGTTTGACAGCAGCAAGATATTTTTCTTTAATACCTATTAGTGACATATAATGTACAGGGTGGGCCATTTATATGGATACACCTTAATAAAATGGGAATGGTTGGTGATATTAACTTCCTGTTTGTGGCACATTAGTATATGTGAGGGGGAAAACTTTTCAAGATGGGTGGTGACCATGGCGGCCATTTTGAAGTTGGCCATTTTGAATTCAACTTTTGTTTTTTCAATAGGAAGAGGGTCATGTGACACATAGAACTTATTGGGAATTTCACACAAAAAATAATGGTGTGCTTGGTTTTAACGTAACTTTATTCTTTCATGAGTTATTTACAAGTTTCTCTTTGTTTACAGCCATTGACATGTCGCCGAGGTTAACACGTGAGGAGCGGATAGAAATTGTGTTGATGTCTGGTGAACGCAGTAACCGGGTCATTGCAGCAGATTTCAATGCAAGACACCCTACGAGACCACCCATCTCCCATGCTACAGTTAGCAAACTGCTTGCTAAGTTTCGTGAAACTGGTTCAGTGTTGGATTTGCCAAAATGTGGACGCATGAAATCTGTCTCTAATGAAGAAACATCAGTGGCTGTCCTAGCTTCATTCAGCAAGAGCCCACAGCGTAGCACTCGCCGCATGTCACTGGAGAGTGGCATTATTCGAACATCCCTTCGGCGGATATTAGCTACTCACAAATGGCACCCTTACAAACTCTAGCTACTGCAGCATCTCAACGAGGATGACCCAGATCGGCGCACTGAATTTGCAGAATGGGCAAAACAAAAATTGGAACAGGACCCTCAGTTTACGCAGAAGATTTTGTTCACTGATGAGGCAAACTTTTATGTGAATGGTGAAGTTAACAAACAAAACCACCGCTATTGGTCTGACACTAACCCACATTGGATAGATCCCTCCAAGACTGTTGGAACAAAAAAAATGATGGTATGGTGTGGTATATGGGGTACAAAGATAGTGGGGCCATTCTTCATCAATGAAAACCTCAGGGCCACTGGATATGCGAAATTGCTACATGATGATGTGTTTCCCTCTTTATGCACTGAAGCTGTCACGTTCCCTGAGTTTTTCCAGCAAGATGGTGCACCACCACATTATGGGTGTCAGGAACGAGCATTCCCAGATGAACAGTTTCCTGGAAAGTGGATTGGTCGTCATGGGCCAGTTGAATGGCCCACAAGGTCTCCCGATCTGACCCCCTTAGACTTTTATCTTTGGGGTCATCTGAAGGCAGTTGTCTATGCTGTGAAAATACGAGATGTGCAGCACCTGAAACTGCGGATACTGGAAGCCTGTGCTAGCATTTCTCCTGCGGTGTTGCTATCAGTGTGTGAAGAGTGGGAGAAGAGGGTTGCATTGACAATCCAACACAATGGGCAGCACATTGAACACATTTTATAAGTGTCAGAAACTTGTAAATAACTCATGAAAGAATAAAGTTACGTTAAAACCAAGCACACCATTGTTTTTTGTGTGAAATTCCCAATAAGTTTGATGTGTCACATGACCCTCTTCCTATTGAAAGAACAAAAGTTGGATTCAAAATGGCTGACTTCAAAATGGCCGCCATGGTCACCACCTATCTTGAAAAGTTTCCCCCCTCACATATACTAATGTGCCACAAACACGTGCGCTCCCCCCCCCCCCCATCATTGGTGGCAGCGGCAGTTCCGATCGGAGTCCCAGCAGTGACGCTACTGAAGTCCTGTCTGCCATGGCCAGTTACTCTGCAGCATTATACTTACATGCGCTGTGGCTGCCCAGTTGCTTCTTCTTCTTGTAACTCACAGGTCTGTGCGGCGCATTGCTATAAGCATAAGCAATGCGCCGCACAGACCTGTGAGTTACAAGAAGAAGGAGCGCCGGTGTTCTGAGATATTTTCCTACCTCAGATATTTTCCTACCCGGTGAACTGAGCATGCTCAGTACAAGTGAAGTCCCCACCCACATGTAAAGTTCCCGCCCATTCTCCCCAGTATTAAAATCGCCCTGCACTGCCCACCAATGATTTTAATACTGGGGAGGAGAGGGGAGGGCACACTGCCCACCAATGATTTTAATACCAGGGGAGGGTGGGAGGGCACACTGCCCACCAATGATTTTAATACCGGGGGGAGGGCGCACTGCCCACCAATAATTTTAATACTGGGGGGGAGGGTGCACTGCCCACCAATGATTTTAATACCGGGGAGGGGCGCACTGCCCACCAATGATTTTAATACTGGGGAGGGCACACTGGGGGCTGATGGAGAGGCAACTAGGGGCTGATGGAGAGGCTACTGGGGGCTGATGGAGAGGCTACTGGTGGCTGATGGAGAGGATACTGGGGGGTTAATGGAGAGGCTACTGGGGGCTGATGGAGAGGCTACTGGGGGCTGACATATGGCTTCTGGGGGTTGCTATAAAGCTACTGGGGGCTGCTATGAGGCTACTGGGGGCTGCTATGAGGCTACTGGGGGCTGCTATGAGGCATGGGGCTCTTATCTGAGGTCTGATTGGGGGTCATTCATATTGGGGTTTGAGCGGAGATGTGATCTGAGGTCTTATTGGGGTCTTATTAACATTGGAGATCTTATTGGGGCTGTTAGCTGAGTTCTGATTAAAATTGGGGGTCTAATTGGTGGTCTGACCTGAGGTGTAAAGAAAAATATTATTTTTCCCGGAGCAGCTTGGAGAAAAAAGGCCTCACAGTCTCCCACACTCCTTCTGCCCGGCCAAGCGAGACAGCACCCCTGAGGCCAAGCCTGTCAGCACCCCTGAGGCCAAGCCTGTCAGCACCCCTGAGGTCAAGCCTGCCAGCACCCCTGAGTCTTCAGAACTGTAAGTAAATTATATATAAGGGGAGCTTATAATATGAAAGATACAAATTATGTCTGAACAGACATATAGCGCAAATTCCAGTTTTTGTTTACGTTTTATGTTGCACTGAATTTTCAGTGAAATATACAGTACAGACCAAAAGTTTGGACACACCTTCTCATTCAAAGAGTTTTCTTTATTTTCATGACTATGAAAATTGTAGATTCACACTGAAGGCATCAAAACTATGAATTAACACATGTGGAATTATTGAGTAGCTAATATGAGACGCACAGGAGTGAGTGAAACCACAGAGGGAGGTGCTCTCAGTAATAAAGGATTCGCCCTTCCTTTAACAAATGAACAATATGAAACAATATACTGGGCACTCGCACTAAACGTGGAAACATACGACAATATAGTAGTTTAAACAGTTTATTAATAAGCTTGATGTGAATAATATAAAATAAAATAAAATAATGCGCAATATACTACACTGGGCTTATTTGAAAGTCAAAAAATGGATACATTAGGTATAAAAACCGTGAAGTAACGTTAGACTAAAATTGATACAATAAATACAAGGAATTAATAGTGCAGTTGAAATAAAAGATAGCAGCGATGATGTTTCATAAGTAATGTCTCATTCCAATTTGGGAATAGATAGTAGGTTGGGAAAAGTCTCCGATTATTTCAAAGGACAAAGAAAGCAGTACTCTGTTGTAGTGAGTGTTTGGTTGCGGCGTCCCGGTTTTACTCACTGTTCAGTAGTTACTGATGTTAATGTCACTGCTGGGGTTCCGGTTCTCTGTGTTTCCGACTGCTCGCCTTCTGGTTATCTCTGCCTCCGGTCTATGTGGCTCTAGGCACCGCTCCGTGCGTTTTCAAGAGCCGATGTCCTCCAAGCCTCTATTTGCCTGCTTCCACACTGGTATGACTCTGCGGAAAAAAGAGCTTGTTCTCTGGATATGAGAACTACAAGCTCCTCGTGAGTCAGCGTGCCAGGTCCTCTTTGCTTGAGAAGCGTGCCGGATTTATAGCGCCAACCTAGAATGACTGCGGCAATGGGTACAACAGGAGTTCGTGTGTAGGTAAGCTGGGGGTCTTGCATCAAACGCGTTTCGGGGCTTCACGTTGCCCCTTCCTCAGTGATAAACAATCCCCCTTACAAAAGGCCTTTTTATGCCAAGATGTGCTGCTGAATTCAATTATCCAATTGTCCAATTTTATGTTGCTCCTCCTATTTTCCACCTTGTGATGACGATTAGTACGATATGTGTGTCCAAGGCTTTATTACTCTGTGTGGATCTACCTTATTACCAGTCATTTTGTTAAATTTAATCTATATGTAAGCCGCTTATTCGTTCATACGGCATGGTGTAGTAATACGTAGATAAGGGATCATCCTGTACAACAATTGTCAAGGAGTAATAGTCACAAACTCCATAATTATCTGTATGTGACATCCATATACATAAAATGAAATAAAATAAAATAAAATGATAAACCAATACATCCTATTTAATAGTTGGGCTATTTCCATAGTTCTATATTTCTACCAGCACTATAAAAATGTCGCTAAATTAAAATCCGAAACATCTATACTGGTCATATATTCAATAACCAATTGTTACTGGGCACACAGCGATAATAATAAGTATAATAAGTATATGTGTATACAGGGATAATTGATTAAATATTTAGAGACATTTGATAGCCTTACTATCTATAACAATAAATTCCACTGTATATCTTAAAACGGAGTGATATCTGATGATACTAGTAATAAAACTTAATGTATAAATAAATGAAGTAGTTGACGATCCTTATTTTTTCAAAAATACGTTAGTTCTATTAATTTGGTTGTCTTCTTGATTATACACTGCACCTTTTTAATACTAGCGATGTTATTCCTTTCTTGTTGGCTTTAATAAATAATTCAACTTATGACACTTAATGTCGAAAATGACAATGTGGGGTTAAGTGGTATGTGGCTCTGAAAATATGATATGTGGCTCTGAAAATATGATGTTCTGAAAATATGATGTAGGCATCAAAACTATGAATTAGCACATGTGGAATTATATACATAACAAACAAGTGTGAAACAACTGAAAATATGTCATATTCTAGGTTCTTCAAAGTAGCCACCTTTTGCTTTGATTACTGCTTTGCACACTCTTGGCATTCTCTTGATGAGCTTCAAGAGGTAGTCCCCTGAAATGGTTTTCACTTCACAGGTGTGCCCTGTCAGGTTTAATAAGTGGGATTTCTTGCCTTATAAATGGGGTTGGGACCCTCAGTTGCGTTGAGGAGAAGTCAGGTGGATACACAGCTGATAGTCCTACTGAATAGACTGTTAGAATTTGTATTATGGCAAGAAAAAAACAGCTAAGTAAAGAAAAACGAGTGGCCATCATTACTTTAAGAAATTAAGGTCAGTCAGTCAGCCAAAAAATTGGGAAAACTTTGAAAGTAAGGGCTATTTGACCATGAAGGAGAGTGATGGGGTGCTGCGCCAGATGACCTGGCCTCCACAGTCACCGGACCTGAACCCAATCGAGATGGTTTGGGGTGAGCTGGACCGCAGAGTGAAGGCAAAAGGGCCAACAATTGCTAAGCATCTCTGGGAACTCCTTCAAGACTGTTGGAAGACCATTTCAGGGGACTACCTCTTGAAGCTCATCAAGAGAATGCCAAGAGTGTGCAAAGCAGTAATCAAAGCAAAAGGTGGCTACTTTGAAGAACCTAGAATATGACATATTTTCAGTTGTTTCACACTTGTTTGTTATGTATATAATTACACATGTGTTAATTCACAGTTTTGATGCCTTTATAGTCATGAAAATAAAGAAAACTCTTTGAATGAGAAGGTGTCACGGATGGTGTACAGGAAACAAGACAATAATATAAACAATGACTCACTGGATCCACAACTAAGGAACAAAAGGGGAGACCCCTGCAAGAGACCTGCCTCTCTCCCTTATTGCTCAGCCTATGCGACCACCCCAAAGGTGGATGGGCGCATATCTACGTACCTCGATTATCTTACACCTGAAGACCCTACAATAGTGAGGGACACGACCACCGGCTCCCTACACAGACACGGAGGGAGTCAGGGTCACCTGGATCCAGAAAACAGAAAATCATAAATACATAAACAGAACTTATCTTGCAGACGACTGGGGACTGTGGACTGTGGACTGGGAACAAGGAACAGCATGCACACACACACTCCAGGAAGTTGTATAAGCCGCACACTACTGCATTCTGGGGAGGAACTTAAAGGGCAGCAATCAGTCCAACGGCATGACAGCTGAGATAGACTAACGAGATGAGAAACTAAACCAAAACAAAGAAATTCAAGGAGGAGGATCTGAAAGGCTCCTGTCAGAGCTTCTCAACTGTCTGGCTGTGACAGAAGGTATGTCCAAACTTTTGGTCTGTACTGTATATATATATATATATATATATACACAGTATATATATATATATATATATATATATATATATATATTTATTTATTTTTTTGGGGGGGTGGTAGTGGATCTTGGGTGAGTTCCCAAACTTTTTTCAAAGGACTTGACCCCTGTATATACAGTAAACTATCCGAAAACAGTTTCTTTAGCGTAAATTTAAATAATCAGGGGCCAGTCCTCATCTACTGTCTCTGTAGTGTGTGCGTGTAATACACATCCGTGACATATACAGTAATCCATTTTAAAACTGTTTCTTTAGCGTGAATTTAAATAATCTGGGCTTAATCTAGTGTCCATAGTGTGTGGCTTTCTGTGACATATACAGTAAGCCATCCGAAAACTGTTTCTTTTGGTCAAATTGAACTAATCTGGGCCTAATATAGTGTCCATATTCTGTGGGTTTCTGTGACATATACTGTCCTGCATCAGAAAACTGAGTTTTTATTGCAAATTCCAATAATCTGGGCCTAATGTAGTGTCCATAGTGTGTTGTTTTCTGTGACATATACAGTACGCCATCTTTAAACTGTTTCTTTAGCGTAAATTTAAATAATCAAGGGCCAGTCTTCATCTACTGTCTCTGTAGTGTGTGCGTTTAATACACATCTGTGACATATACAGTACTCCATCCGAAAACTGTTTCTTTAAGGCAAATTCCAATAATCTGGTACTAATCTAGTGTCCATATTCTGTGGTTTTCTGTGACATGTACTGTCCTGCATTAGAAAACTGAGTTTGTATTGCAAATTCCAATAATCTGCGCCTAATCTAGTGTCCATAGTGTGTTGTTTTCTGTGACATACGGTATACAGTACACCATCCGAAAATTGTTTCTTTAGGACAAATTCCAATAAACTGGGCCTAATCTAGTGCCCATTGTGTGTTGTTTTCTATGACATACGGTATACAGTACGCCATCCGAAAACTGTTTCTTTAGCGTAAATTTAAATAATCAGGGGCCAATCCTCATCTACTGTCTCTGTAGTGTGTGCGTGTAATACACATCCGTGACATATACAGTCCGCCATTCGAAAACTGTTTCTTTTGCGTTAATTCCAATAATCTGGGCCTAATCTTAGTAATCTAGTGTCCATAGTGTGTGGCTTTTTGTGACATATACAGAACGCCATCCAAAAACTATTTCTTTAGGGAAAATTCCAATAATCTGGGCCGAATCTAGTGTCCATATTCTGTGTGTTTCTGTGACATATACTGTCCTGCATCTGAGAATGTTTGTATTGCAAATTCCAAAAATATGGGCCTAATCTAGTGTCTATAGTATGTGGCTTTCTGTGACATATGCAGTACACCATCCGAAAAGTGTTTCTTTAGCGTAAAATTAAATAATCAGGGGCTAGTCCTCGTCTACTGTCTCTGTAGAGTGTGCGTGTAATACACATCCGTTTCTTTGAGTCAAATTTAACTAATCTGGGCCTAATATAATGTCCATATTCTGTGGGTCTCTGTGACATGTTTGTGTGACTGTCCTGAATCAGAAAACTAAATTTGTATTGCAAATTCCAAAAATCTTGGCCTAATCTAGTGTCCATAGTGTGTTGTTTTCTGTGACATATACAGTACGCCATCTGAAAAGGGTTTCTTTAGCGTAAATTTAAATAATCAGGGGCTAGTCCTCATCTACTGTCTCTGTAGAGTGTGCGTGTAATACACATCCGTAACATATACAGTACTCCATACGAAAAATGTTTCTTTAGCGTAAATTTAAATAATCAGGGGCCAGTCCTCATCTACTGCCTCTGTAGTGTTTGCATGTAATACACATCCGTGGGGGGGGAAAAGTGCTTCTTATGGGGCGAAAAATACGGTATGTAAATGGATGATTGAGGCTTGAGGATCAATTTCTCATTAATGCACACTGGTAGATTGCTGCTATACCTTGTATCTTGTAGTAATCATGTATATATGCTGGTTAATTAAATTGAACAATCCACCCAAAATTTTTATTGCAACCATGTGGAAATGGAATTCATGGAAACAGAAAATTGAAGCTTGAAGCTCAATTTCTCATTAATAAACATTGGTAGATGGCTGCTATATGTTTTTTCTTCTAGTAATCACATATACCGTATTTTTCACCCTATAAGACACACTTTTCCCTCCAAATAGGGGGGGGGGGGAATTAGTGTGTCTTATGGGGTGAATATAGGGGGAAAAAAAAATGTCTGGCGCTTTTCTTTTTACCTTGCTGCCGCTGCAGTGCTTGAGTGGAAGTGCCGTCTGCTCTGCGGGTGCTGGGAGGAAAGGTCAGGCACGCTGCAGTTTTCTCTAGACAGGGACCGGGCACCTCTGGGGATGCAGGGTGATGCAGGGGCTGGTCGCCTCTGCTAGTTGTCTGTGGTAAGGGCTGGCCGCAGCAAGTGCTGGGTGGTAGGGCCCGGCCGGCCCGAATGTGATGCGATGCACTGGAGGAAAGTTGAATGGGAGCGCAGGAGCAGGTACACGAGGGGCGGAGCAGACTTCACTGTCACACATGCCTGCTCCGCCTCTCTGTTTTCACACGTGCCTGCTCCTGGTGAGAGGACCCTCTAAAAAATTTGATGTGAGGGCCTGATGGTAAGCGGACCCTCTAAAATATTATATTCGAGGGCATTATATGTGACAAGTAAGCAATGCATGTTGATATGACGGAAGAGGAGGAGGCGGAGGATGAGAAAAGGAAGATTCAACCATATACCCTTGTTTGTGGTGGAAGGGCTGCATGGGAATATAGTCTATTAACTATATTAAAAGCAACACATTTAAAGTGCCTTTATGTTCATCAGCATTCCTCTGGTGGAGTTGAGAAGTCATGGTCAATCCAGGCCTTGTTCATTTTTATATGAGTCAACCTGTCAGGATTTTCAGTTGACAGGTGGATATGCTTATCTGTTATAATGCCACCAGCAGCACTAAATGCCCGCTCAGACAAAACGCTGGCGGCAGGGCAGGCCAGCACCTCCAAAGCGTAGAGCGCAAGTTCATGCCACGTGTCCAGCTTGGACACCCAGTAGTTGTAAGGCACTGAGGGATCATTGAGGATGCTCACACGGTTTGCTATGTAGTCCTTCACCATCTTCCAAAATGTTTCTCTCCTTGTGGCAGTAGGCCGCACATCAGGGGGAGGGTGCAATGGGGGGGGTGTCATGAAATTGTCCCCAGATTTTTTAGAGAGTTGCCCTGCCTCTGTTGGAACTGCTGTGTGTTCCCCTTGTCTCCCCTCCTCAGTTGGCCAAGGAAGTACGGACTCTGCCGCCAGCATTGTTAGATGGAAAATGTTGGAGCAATTTTCCAACAAGGATCTTCTTGTATTGCATCAATTTTCTCGTCCTCTTCACCATAGGAATGAGAAATGAGAAGTTCTCTTTGTAGCGGGGGTCGAGAAGGGTGAGCACCCAGTAATCCGTGTTATCTAAAATGCATATAACGTGAGGGTCGCTGGAAAGGCAGCCTAACGTGAAGTCAGCCATGTGTGCCAGAGTACCAACAGGCAAGACGTCGATGTCGACATCAGCATGACTCTCCATATCCTAATCCTCCTCCTCCTCTTCTGCCCATCCATGCTGAACAGATGGAATTAAAGTTCCATGGGTACTACCCTCTGTAGCAGAGGCAACTATCTCCAGCTCCTGCTCTTCATGGTCCAATTTGTGCTGAGAAGACGAACTGAGGGTGGGCTGGCTATCACCCTGTGTAATGTCCTTCCCCATTCCTCGTCTGCCACATTCAGAGCATTGTCCTTAATTGTGAGCAGCGATCGTTTGCGTAGACACAGCAGTGGGATGGTTACGCTGATAATAGCGTTATCACCACTAACCATCTGTGTGGATTCATCAAAGTTTTTTAAAACCTCCCAGAGGTTTGACATCAATGCCCACTCCTCGCTTGTGAATAGTGGCAGTTGACTCGAAAGGTGACGACCATGTTGCAGCTGGTATTCCACAACTTCCTTCTGCTGCTCACAAAGCCTGGCCAAAATGTGGAACGTAGAGTTCCAGCGAGTGCTCACATCGCACAACAGTCGGTGAGTTGGAAGCCGCAAGCGCTGCTGCAGTGTTGACAGACCGGCTGAAGATGTGAACGAGGACACTGACACGGTCTGCTATGTAGTCCTTCACCATCTTCCAAAACTTTTCCCTCCTTGTACCACTAGTCTGCGCTTCAGGGTGAGGTTGCTGGCGGGGTGTCATGAAAGTGTCCCATGCCTTAGAGAGTGTTGCCCTGCCTTTGTTGGAACTGCTGTGTGTTCCCCTTGTCTCCCTTCCTCTGTTGCCTAAGGAAGTACGGACTCTGCCGGCCGCCTTGTCAGATGGAACATTTTGGAGCAATCTCTCAACAAGTACCTTCTGGTATTGCACTGTTTTACTTGTCCTCTCCACCACAGGAATGAGAGATAAAAAGTTCTCTTTGTAGCGGGGGTCGAGAATGGTGAACACCCAGTAATCCGTGTTGTCTAAAACGCGTATAATGCACAGGTCGCGGGAAAGGCAGCCTAACATGAATTCACGTGTTGAGGACGGGCCACACGCCGTCCTCTCTGCTGATTTTGGACCATTGGACCATTTGAATAACCAGTTGGGGGTATTTCTTGATTAGCCATATGCCCTAGTTTACCTCTCTTGGTCTGCATTTTCCATTTTTAGATCTATTCAGCTTTCTATGTTAGGTATCATCCTCAATATACCCTAATGATAGTGTGTGTGGGGGGGTGTTTTTAGCACACACCAGCTACAGGTGGTCCCCCCCTTCAAGTTATTTATCCCTGATGAGTCTGGGGCTTTAGTAATTACAGACAAAACGCGTAGGGTTTTTCTGCTTTAGGGGCAATTATTAAGTGAGTACCCTTAGGCAGGGACATCCAGGGCCTCTAATATTGTATGGTTAGGTTCTGGACGGGCCGCCCTGGGTCGGGCCATAGGGATTTCTAGGCTTGACAGGGCTTTTTAGGGACAGTGAGTTTTATTAGGACCCTGTCCACACGAAAGATCGATCTCTGGAACTACAAGACGATATCGAGGTGACACCCATCCACTGGTAAGATTGTTCCTTTTATTAAGTGGAATACATACCTGATTTTGGGAAATCATGTTATTTGACCATGTGGTTGCGACCATGAAGGTATGGTCACCCATGGGAATATCATTTGTTTTTTGTGGGTAATGTTTGTAGCACGATTGTGGTGTGCACACACTTAGCACTATATGTTATGTTTGTATCCTTTTATAATAGTATCCAATAAACGTTAAGTTTTAGATTGAACTACCTCCGGTCCTTTGAAGTTAACATGAAGTCAGCCGTGTGTGCCAGAGTACCAGCAGGCAAGACTTTGCTGTCGTCATCAGGAGGATGACTGTCCATCTGCTCATCCTCTTCCTCCTCTTCTGCCCACCCACACTGAACAGATGCAACTAAACTTCCATGGGTACTACCCTCTGTAGCGGAGACAACCGTCTCCTGCTCCTCCTCCTCTTCATTGTCCAATTTGCGCTAAGAAGACGGATGGAGGGTGGTCTGGCCAACACCCTGTGTAATGTCTTTCCCCCTCTTCCACATGCAAATCGTCGTCCTAAATTGTGAGCAGCGAGCGTTGGAGTAGACACAGAAGTGCGATGGTTACGCTGATAATAGCGTTATCGCCGCTCACCATCTGTGTTGATTCCTCAAAGTTTCTTAAAACCTCACAGAGGTCAGACATCCATGCCCACTCCTCACTTCTGATTAGCAGAAGCTGACTGGAAATGTGACGACCATGTAGCAGTTGCTATTCCACTACTGCCCTCTGTTGCTCACAAAGCCTGGCAAAAACGTGGAACATGGAGTTCCAGCGTGTGCTCACATCGCACAACAGCCGTGAGCTGGCAATTTCAAGTGCTGCTGCAGCATTGACAGACCGGCTGAAGCTGTCGCTGACTTGCGGCAATGTGCACACACGTGCCACACCTTCACCCGTAGCTCAGGCAAATTGGGGTAGGTTTTGAAAAATCGCTGAACCACTAAGTTTAAGACATGGGCTAGGCATGGGATTTTTGTGAACTTGCCAAGCTCCAAAGCCGCCACCAAGTTACAGCCATTATCACACACAACCATGCCTGGTTGTAGGTTGAGTGGCGAGAGTCACAGATCATTTTGGTCTTTTATCCCCTGCAACAGCTCTGCGGCAGTGTGCTGTTTGTCCCCTAAGCATATCCGCTTCAGCACGGCCTGTTGACGCTTCCCCACTGCAGTGCTACACTGCTTCCAGCTATTGGCTGATGGCTGATGGCTGACTGGTGCTGCACGTGGATAATTTGGCGGTGGAAGTGGAAGAGGAGGCGGAGGAGGAGAAGTGGGGGTTGGAGCCACTAACATAGGTGCTGACAGAAACCCTGATCGACATAGGGCCCGCAATCCTCGGCGTTGGTAGCACCTGTGCCATCCGAGGGTACAACTCGCTCCTGGCCTCCACAACATTCACCCAGTGTGCCGTCAGGGAAATGTAGCGTCCCAGGCCAAATGCACTTGTCTATGTGTTCGTGGTAAAGTGGACCTTCCCAGTAACTGCGTTGGTCAGGGCACGTGTGACGTTTCGGGACACATGTTGGTGTAAGGCGGGCACGGCACACCTTGAAAAATAGTGACGGCTGGGGACAGACTTCCGTGGGACTGCCGCTGACATCAGGATGCGGAAGGCTTCAGTGTCCATAAGCCTAAATGGCAACATTTCCAGGGCCAGTAACTTTGAAAGGTGTGCATTCAGTGCTATGGTCTGTGGGTGGATGGCTGGGTATTTCCGCTTGTGTTCAAATGCCTGGGGTAAGGACATTTGGACGCTGCTTTGGGACAGGGAAGTGGATGTAGTCGCTGATGGTGCTTGCGAAGGTCCAGGTGCAGGGCGGGAGGTATCCTCGCCTACGCCTTCGACAGGCCATCACGTACCATAGAGGAAGAGGAAGCAGCGGCCTATTACACAGTATTTAGCGCAGGATGCCCTAAAAATATTTATTGCTGCTGTCACACACAATAGTCCTTAAAAGGACTTTTGGGTCTCTGAAAAGTTTTTTGTAAAAAAATCTTCCTATTACACTCCCTACACTATCTGTCCCTTCCTAAGCACAGCTCTCCCTAACACTGAGCTATTTAGCGCAGGTTGCGCTACAAACATATAATGCTGCTGTCACACACAATAGTCCTTACAAGGACTTTTGAGTGTCTGAAATGTTTTTGTACAAAAAAAATATTCAATTACACTCCCTACACTCTCTGTCCCTTCCTATGCTCAGCTCTTTCTGACTACAAATGAGCCGAACATGCCTCATCGGGTGCTATATAGCACCCAATGACGCTTTCTGGCCAGCCAATCACTATAATGCCAGTAGCCAACATGGCTACTGGCATTACAATGAAGGCAGAACTTACCTGCATGTTTATTGGCTGCGTAGCGGAGGAGACTCGAAAATGGCGCTGGAGCACATGCAGTACTCGGCAGAGTACCGCCATGTGCCGAGCATCGAGATGCTTGAGCCGAACAGGTGTTCGGCCGAGCATGCTCTATCATCACTAGGTGTCAGCAGTAAGTTTGTGTTGACGTCATTGATTATTTTTCCCTTCCTATGATCCGTAAGAACAATAACCCCCAAAAAACTGATCCTGTCTGTTGAGCATCAGCCTCCGCTCGGTGAATATTTAGTCAGTAATCCATCAGTATTCCTAATGCCAAAACAGAGATTACACATGAATGGAATCTTCTGTGTTTTGTATCCACTCCTGCTTTTAGGTACCAAATCACAAGCCAATTCTGATAAGACCATACAGGCCTTACAGCTGCTACACAGAGGATCCATTGTGCGTCTCTTTTTACTTACTTCTGACAGATCAGAAGTGTCAAATAAATGATGATGTCAGCCAGGCCGAAAGGCAAAAGAGTGACCCAGTCATGTAGTGGGGAGGGTGGGAACAGCATGAGAACTCCACAGATTGGCCCTATGACATAGTGGTGGGTTGGAAGCAGCATGAGGAGACCACAGAGTGGCCCAATAACAGAGTGTGGAGGTGGCTGCAGCATCAGGAGGCCACAGAGTGGCACAGTGACAGAGTGTGGAGGTGTCGGCAGCAGCAGCATCAGGAGGCGGCCACAGACTGGCACAATGACAATGCAGAGGTGGCAGCAGCAGCATCATCAGGAGACCACAGAGTGGTAAGGTGGCATAGTGTGGAGGTGGCAGCAGCATCAGGAGACCACAGAGTGGCAAGGTCACATAGTGCGGAGGTGGCAGCAGCATCAGGAGACCACAAAGTGGCAAGGTGACATAGTGTGGAGGTGACAGCAGCATCAGGAAACCACAGAGTGGCAAGGTGAAGTAGTGTGGAGGTGGCAGCATCATCATCAGGAGACCACAAAGTGGCAAGTTACATAGTGTGGAGGTGGAAGCAGCATCAGGAGACCACAGAGTGGCAAGGTCACATAGTGAGGAGGTGGCAGCAGCATCAGGAGACCACAGAGTTACCCGGTGACAGAGTGGGGAGGTGGGTGGCAATCCGATTACCAACTGAAGATGGTGAGTGAAAGAAGGAGCACTTGGCATCAGATGTGTGGTATCAGGCAGCAGCAGAATAGTAGCTGAGGCAGGTAGCCAGAAGAAACCGGTCTTTTTTGTCAAAGTGTTGGTGTGGCACCATCGATGAACTAGTCTGATGCATCAGGCATTGGTGGGTGGAAATCCTGGCTGATTCACGCCTTATTCATCTTGACAAAGGTCAATCTCTGCACATTTTGGGTGGAAAGGCAAGTTCTTCTTGGGGTAGGTCTAGCTGCTGCTGCTGGTGAGTAGTTTCTTCACTAGGCGGCTGAAGAAAGCTACTCATAAGTGACTCTAGACTCAAGTTGCTGCTGATGGAGCTGGAACTGCTCCTACCTCCCCCCCCCAACCTGCCACAGCAGCCATGGCAGAGGAACATGAGCGCAGAGGGTCCCCCTGGTCAGACCTGCGAGAGGATGGACGATGTCGCAGATAGGCAGCGGCCAACTCAATACATAGGATGTCTCTGCAGCAGTTCAGTTTGTCTTCCCTCTCAGCTGGTATAAAAAAGGCCCCCATTTTGGACTGGTAGCGAGGGTTCAACAAGGTGGAGAGCCAGAAGTCATCCCTCTGCCGAATGGTGACAATTCGGCTGTCACTACGCAAGCAAGTGAGCATGCATTGGGCCATTTGTGCTGACTCGGAGGGACTCCCTGCATATCCACTGCATACTGCCACTGTGTCTGGATCCTCTGCCTCATCTTCCTCATCGCCCTATAGCACCTCTGGCTGCTCCTGCTCCTCCTTTCCTGTCACCTGTGTGTAAAAACCACCCATTTCACTACACATTGCTTGTGCTCCAATGTCCTCTTCCTCCTGCTCTTTCAGTTTAGCCTCCACAGGGCTCATGTGGCCGTGAGATCTAGGTGCCACATCCCCAGTCCCCTGACCAGCCATATTTACCAGCAACTGTTCGAGTACACGAAGAATTGGAATGGCATTGTTCATCCCGTAGTCTTGACGACTGACAAATAACGTGGCCTCGTCAAAGGGCCTGAGCAAACGGCAGGTGTCATGCATCAGCTGTCACTGTCTGACATCGAAGTTACACAGAAAACTCCTGTCTGCTTGGATCATTAAGAAATCGTTTGGCTTTTCTCTGTTCGTATAGTCGGTCCAACATATGGAGGGTGGAATTCCAACGTTTTAAACGTTGCATATTAGCCTATGTTGGGGATGCCCTTTGTGAGGGCAATTACCCCTGCGTCTATGATTATGGGTTCTGAATTCAAATAGCGTATGTGCACAGAGAAGGCTGATACAGACACACAATAGTTGTAATCAGTAATCTACTTTATTGTAAATTAGCAGGTAATATTATACCACGATTATTGGTACACGCCGAACAGCTGTGCATCACAAAAAAACAAAGACAGAAGAAATTAAACATCTTTATCAGAAAAGAGGATGTGAATTTAGCGCAGCAGAAGCTAGCATTTATAAAAATAGAACTGAAAGGGGGGGAGGTTGTCAGCTGATTTCCCCCCCACCCCACGTGCCAGTTAACATTTTATTAACCTCTAAATGAACTCTAGTCCAGATAGATATAGGATATACAAGATGAAGTTCTATCTCTCTAACAATTCCCCCATTTTGAGAAATCTGTGAACTGTTACCGCCCAAAGGTACTTCAGAACAAGCTAACCTTATTCTGCTTTAAGGATTCCCTTCAGGGGGAACAGTATCACAGATACTCTCAATAATCTCGATATTGTTTCCGCTTCTTACAAACTTTATAATAAACATATCTACAGTCAGGTCCATAAATTTTGGGACATCGACACAATTCTAAAATTTTTGGCTCTATACACCACCACAATGGATTTGAAATTAAACAAACAAGATGTGCTTTAACTGCAGACTGTCAGCTTTAATTTGAGGGTATTTACATCCAAATCAGGTGAACGGTGTAGGAATTACAACAGTTTGCATATGTACCTCCCACTTGTTAAGGGACCAAAAGTAATGGGACAGAATAATAATCATAAATCAAACTTTCACTTTTTAATACTTGGTTGCAAATCCTTTGCAGTCAATTACAGCCTTAAGTCTGGAACACATAGACATCACCAGACGCTGGGTTTCATCCCTGGTGATGCTCTGCCAGGTCTCTACTGCAACTGTCTTCAGTTCCTGCTTGTTCTTGGGGCATTTTCCCTTCAGTTTTGTCTTTAGCAAGTGAAATGCATGCTCAATCGGATTCAGGTCAGGTGATTGACTTGGCCATTGCATAACATTCCACTTCTTTCCCTTAAAAAACTCTTTGGTTGCTTTTGCAGTATGCTTTGGGCCATTGTCCATCTGCACTGTGAAGCACCATCCAATGAGTTCTGAAGCATTTGGCTGAATATGAGCAGATAATATTGCCCGAAACACTTCAGAATTCATCCTGCTGCTTTTGTCAGCAGTCACATCATCAATAAATACAAGAGAATCAGTTCCATTGGCAGCCATACATGCCCACGCGATGACACTACCACCACCATGCTTCACTGATGAGGTGGTATGCTTAGGATCATGAGCAGCTCCTTTCCTTCTCCATACTCTTCTCTTCCCATTACTCTGGTACTAGTTGATCTTGGTCTCATCTGTCCATAGGATGTTGTTCCCGAACTGTGAAGGCTTTTTTAGACGTTGTTTGGCAAACTCTAATCTGGCCTTCCTGTTTTTGAGGCTCACCAATGGTTTACATCTTGTGGTGGACTCTCTGTATTCACTCTGGTAAAGTCTTCTCTTGATTGTGGTCTTTGACACACATACACCTACCTCCTGGAGAGTATTCTTGATCTCGCCAACTGTTGTGACGGGTGTTTTCTTCACTAGGGAAAGAACTATTCGGTCATCCACCACAGTTGTTTTCCATGGTCTTCCGGGTCTTTTGTTGTTGCTGAGCTCACCGGTGCGTTCCTTCTTTTTAAGAATGTTTCAAACAGTTGTTTTGGCCACGCCTAATGTTTTTGTTATCTCTTTGATGGGTTTGTTTTGTTTTTCCAGCCTAATGATAGCTTGCTTCACTGATAGTCACAGCTCTTTGGATCTCATCTTGAGAGTTGACAGCAACAGATTACAAATGCAAATAGCACACTTGAAATAAACTCTGGACCTTTTATCTGCTCATTGTAATTGGGATAATGAGGGAAGAACGCACACCTGGCCATGGAACAGCTGAGAAGCCAATTGTCCCATTACTTTTGGTTCCTTAACAAGTGGGAGGCACATATGCAAACTGTTGTAATTCCTACACCATTCACCTGATTTGGATGTAAATACCCTCAAATTAAAGCTGACAGTCTGCAGTTAAAGCACATCTTGTTAGTTTCTCTTCAAATCCATTGTGGTGGTGTATAGAGCCAAAAATTTTAGCATTGTGTTGATGTCCCAATATTTATGGACCTGACTGTATGTCGGAATGGGGTATTATAAAGGTTGCAGGAGTAAGCCGGGCGATTGTACATAAACCAGTGACATTTCTGAGCAACCACTTGTATGCCTTATGCCCACAGAACAGGAATATATCTTCTGGGACTGCAACCCCCGTACTATTAGACAACTGAGTTATCAATTTGGCCAGTAGGACACCTTCTGCTAGTTTTGGTCCCTTTTCCTGACCCTCTGAGGAGTTAGAAGTTATTCCGGCAATTAAATCAACTAAAATACGGTTGTTGCAGCCCAGATTCTTACTCTTTACAGGATCTATAACAACACACTGCACCATGCTGTTCGGGGTAGAGTCATTGCAGTCGAATTTGTCATGAGGACTAAAAGACATTCCTTTGGACTGTATCTGCAAACAATAACATTGTGTCCAACTTGGAAAACATAACACATTGCACCACATGTTCTCGTTCCAAGGGGTAGAGCTATAATCCACTGGTGGCCCTGACCTGTTTACCATTTGCCATGGGGGCTCAGCCCATCCTGCAACGGATAAGGGTACCTCCATGTTTTTAGTTTGGACTTAACCTGCTTCATGCCTGTGAAAAAAAAAGTACAAATTGGCTTCTACCTCACATTTTTTTATTTTTTTTTGCCTGCCTCCGAATCAACTTGGAGGATGACAGGCCGAACTGGATGGACAAATGTCTTTTTTCGGCCTTATGTACTATGTTACTATGTTACTAGTTGGCCAGTTCAGTCAATTCAGAAAAACTAAGGGGCACAGCGAAATAGGGCATACTGGCTGAACTCACAGGACTGTGAGTACAGATCCAACAGTCTCTCAGTTTTTCAATTTCATACATTCCTTCAAACAGCACCTGATGGTGCCATATCAAAGCATTGTCCCATTCATCATTCAGTGAACGAAACAATGCTGACACGCTCAGGGTCAGAGCCACTGTCAGCAGAAGGACCTTCATCCTGTGGTTCCAAGACTTTCTTGCAGAGAGAAGCGTGTATCCAGTTGGGTTTTCCTTCAACCTTTACAGCGGTGTCGGTGGTGAACAGTATTTGAAAGGGACCATTGAATCTTGGAACTAGTCCTTTCCTCACATGCCTTTTTATCACCACCCAGTCTCCGGGCTGCAAGTTCCTTCTACTGAGTCAGGATCTGATAGTGAAGCAAACACCTGTTTATGCGTGTATTCTAGCTTTTTTGTGAGGGCCCGTATGTAACTGGTCAGACTGTCATTATTCATCTTCAGCTGCTGGGGAAAGTACAACCCTAACCTGGGGGAACTTCCAAACAGGATCTCAAATGGGGACAACCCTGTCCTCTTGGTTGGGGTAGTCCTTACTGAATATAGAGCCAGAGACAAGCACTCTGTCCAGGGCCTCTGGATCTCCCGCATAGCCTTTTATCCGTTCAAGTGCTCAACTCGGAAAGCTCAACTCAATAACTTCAGGAACACCATACCTGCATATCAATTCACTGACCAGTTTCTTTGCCGTATTCTTGGCATTTGCTTTGGCTATTGGGAAGGCTTCCGGGCAACCTGAAAAGAGATCAACACATGCAAGAATGAATTCATACACTCCTACTTTTGGTAGTTGTATATAGTCTATCTGCAGTCTCTGAAACGGGTAAAGTGGCCTGGGGGTCTGCTTGCTTGGGGTCTTCACCACTTGACTGGGGTTATTCAGTGCACAGAGAAAACCCTGGAGCAATCCACCCTGTATTAACCACACTTACCATGGCACCTTTCGATAGGCGAGTGGGCCCGTGGGCCTCCTGAGCCATAGCTGGGTACAGAGAGCATGGTAGACAAATTTTTTCCTTTTTTTTCCATACTCCTTCGTCATCTGGCCTAGCCCCTTGTTTAGTCCACAGTTCTTTCTGTTCAAGTGGGGCCTGCTCAAACAACTTAATTAAAATGTATTTAGGTATATCCACAGGCTTTATGGCTCTTACCGGGGTGGCATCAGCATTTATTGGCTAGAGCGTAGCTTGTTTGGCCTCCTTGTCAGCTCTGCCATTGCCTTTCGCCTCTACTGTGGTATACCTTATGTGAGCCTTTACCTTTGCAATAGCAACTTCTTCTGGCAACAGTAAAGAGTTCATCAGTTCAAGCACGGAGTCTTTGTTTTTAATGGGCTGACCTGCAGAGGTTAGAAAGTCTCTAGCCCGCCCCATATGGGTCCATAGTCATGTGCAATACCAAAATCATACCTTAAATCTGTATAGATGTTTACCTTCTTCCCCTCAGCCAATTTACACGCCTGAGTTAGTGCCTTCAGCTCTGCCTCCTGCGCAGACATGTGTGGAGGGAGTGGTTCAGCAATGTTTACCTCATGCTGTGTGACCACTGCATATCCAGTGTGGAACCGGCCATCCTCTCCCATATTCCTGCTTCCATCTACAAAACACTCAAAATCAGGGTTATCAAGACGTTTTTCATGAGAAAATCCAGAAGTTTCTTGTTGCATCAACTGTATACAATCATGAGGAACATTTTCAGCTAAATCAGACAAAAGGCTACCTGTGCTACCCTCCCCCATTTCTGAATCTGTAATTGGTAGCAAAGCAGCAGGATTCAGAGTAGTACATCTTTTGAAAGAAATGAGAAGTGCACATTGGAGTCTGAGTTGTCTAACCATAGAAATATGTTTTGGTTGCACCTGTGTGAGAATGCCCTGTATGTTGTGAGGTGTTTGCACAACTGTAAGTTTCCATTCCCCTCCCCCTCTCGTACTTCCTGAAACTCATACTGATTGCTAAAGAGGAAACTGTGGGGAAGGGGGTGCGTGTGGGTGCTATCTATACACAGAAACTGCTCATTTATTTAATTACACTGCCCCTTCGCGACTGCACTGACACAGGAGGGGGCGCCGCGGGCAACAGGGTCTAACCTGGCTGACTGTGACCCTGAATTTTAGAACAGAACAGAACAAGTTAAATTCCTCATCATATTTTGGAATACTCAGGGCTGGAACTGAGGTTATGCACAGCTTCATTGTATGAAAATTATTCACTGCCTCTTCTGTCAGGTGAAATGGGTCAGATTACAGACAATCACATAGAGGCTGCATTCACATGGAGGCATGTCTAATCCAGTATATAGATGTCGCGAACATAAAATTTTCCGTTCGTGAACGGCGAACGCGAGTTTCCGCAAATGTTCGCGAACGGGCGAACCGCCATAGACTTCAATAGGCAGGCAAATTTTAAAACCCACAGGGACCATTTCTGGCCACATTAGTGATGGAAAAGTTGTTTCAAGAGGACTAACACCTGGACTGTGGGATGCCGGAGGGGGATCCATGGCAAAACTCCCATGGAAAATTACGTAGATGATGCAGAGTCGAGTTTTAATCCATAAAGGGCATAAATCGCCTAACATTCCTAAATAGTTTGGAATAACGTGCTTTAAAACATCCAGTGTGTGTATACGATCAGGTATGATGTTGTATCGATCAGGTAGTGTAAGGGTTACGCCCGTTTCACAGTGACAGACCAAATTCTGACAGACCAAACTCCCCATTTAACGCACCGTAAACAACCGCAAACAGTCCATTTGCACAACTGCAAACTCCCCATTTGCACAAGGTTGGACACCAAGTTAGCCATGTCCCATTCCTTGTCCTCACTGACGTCATTGAAGGTCTCTTCCTCCACCCAGCCACGTACAACACCAAGGGTCCCCGATAGGTGACAACAAGCCCCCTGGGATGCCTGCTGTGGTTGGTCTTTCACCTCCTCAAAGCCACCTTCCTCCTCTGACTCCTCTTCTTCAGACTCCTCTCTCTGCGTTGCCGCAGGTCCAGCAATCGACGACAACAAGGCTGCTTCTGGTGGTGATGGTGACCACAACTCTTCCTCTTCATGCTCATCTACGACCTGATCCAGCATAGAAACATAGAATGTGTCGGCAGATAAGAACCATTTGGCCCATCTAGTCTGCCCAATATACTAAATACTTTGGATAGCCCCTGGCCCTATCTTATATGAAGGATGGCCTTATGCCTATCCCATGCATGCTTAAACTCCTCCACTGTATTTGCAGCTACCACTTCTGCAGGGCACGCTCCAGAAAAAACACATATGGGATGAGGTCGATGATGTTGCCTTGGGTTTGACTGACCAGGTTTGTCCCCTTCGCAAAGGGACGCATGAGCCTACAGCCATTGTGCATGAGAGTTCAGTAACGCGCCCAAAAAATACCCAGCTCCGCAGAGGCTGTCCTCTTTTTTAAAATAAAAAAAATCTGTTCTTACCAGTTTAATCTCTGTTTTGTCCCCTATCAGGGGCCGGTGTATGGAATAGATTTTAGGAATCGGGAGATGGAAAAAGATGGTTGGTCGGTCCTCTTACTTCCAATTTGGGGCACTGCGCGTGCGCTGTGCAATGAACTGTGCCACCCTATATGAGTGGTGTGTTAAGTAGTACTATTCCTATCAATTTAATCCCTGTTACGTCCCCTATCAGGGGCCGGTGAATGGAATAGATTTTAGGAACCGGGAGATGGAAAAAGATGGTTAGTCGGTCCTCTTACTTCCGATTTGGGGCACCGCGCGTGCGGCGTGCAATGTACTGTGCCACCCTATATGAGTGGTGTGTTAAGTAGTACTATTCTTATCAGTTTAATCCCTGTTACGTCCCCTATCAGGGGACGTGTATCAAATAGATTTTAGACAACCGCAAAGAGTTGTCAATAGTTGACACACTCATGACATAAATTTTATTCCTCTATGCGTCAATCTTGGTGTAGTGATCACTGTGCTCGTGCGCACGTTTGGGAGATTGCAGGCGATGGTGGTTTTTCGAAGCCTATGGTCGGGGTGAGGTAGTTCAGTGACAGTTTAGTGACCCAGAAAACAATGATTCTGCAGTGTGGGCCCATTGTTGGCCTAGTAGGCTTTAATAATCACCTTAGATGATCACAAAGAAAATTAATGTTTTTTCTATGCAAAATTATCCAGCCGATCGCTTTTGGTCTGTTCACAATGGAGCAACGACCTTATCATCTGGGGTGTGCCAACATTGCCAACACACTCATAGAGGTGATCGCTTCATTGTGATACGCTAGCCCCTTCACCACAACAAGGTAACGATCACGAAGGGGAATTGACACATGTATGTGCCTTTTTATTTGTTTTGTTTTTGCAGCCACAGTGCAGCACCAGAGGCCAGAAAAATTAGGCATTTACACATGCCTAAAAATCAGGTATTGTTGCAGCCGCTGCTATAGTTTATGTTTTCCAGGCAGAAAGTGCACTAAAACATTGCGGCTTGAACCCTAGTTGGTGGCGGAGTAGTCACGCAAGTCATCCGGCATGCAGAGATTAAATACAGCAGCGTGTGGACCATTTTTAGCCCAAGGCATCTCATCAGGCCTTTTTTGGTCAAATGCATCCCCCACTGTCAGACCCTTCGGGATCCATGCCTCCTTCATCTTAATAAAGGTGAGGTAATCTAGACTTTTTTGACCTAGGCGACTTCTCTTCTCAGTGACAATACCTCCTGCTGCGCTGAAGGTCCTTTCTGACAGGACACTTGAAGCGGGGAAGGCCAGAAGTTCTATCGCAAATTGGGATAGCTCAGGCCACAGGTCAAGCCTGCACACCCAGTAGTCAAGGGGTTCATCGCTCCTCAGAGTGTCGATATCTGCAGTTAAGGCGAGGTAGTCTGCTACCTGTCGGTCGAGTCGTTCTCTGAGGGTGGACCCCGAAGGGCTGTGGCGATGCGTAGGACTTAAAAAGCTCTGCATGTCCTCCATCAACAACAAGTCTGTAAAGCGTCCTGTCCTTGCCGGCGTGGTCGGAGGAGGATTACTTTCACCTCATCCCCTGTTATATTCCCGTTGTGCTGTGACATCACCCTTATACGCTGTGTAAAGCATACTTTTTAACTTGTTTTGGAACTACTGCATTCTTTCCGACTTCCGGTAATTCGGTAACATTTCAGCCACTTTTTGCTTATACCGGGGGTTTAGTAGCGTGGCCACCCAGTACAGGTCGTTCTCCTTCAGCCTTTTTATACGAGGGTCCCTCAACAGGCATGACAGCATGAAAGACCCCATTTGCACAAGAATTGATGCCGAGCTACTCATGTCCCATTCCTCGTCCTCACTGATCTCATTGAAGGTCTGTTCTTCCCCCCAGCCACGTGCAGCACCACGGGTACCAGATAGGTGAAAACGAGAACCCTGGGATGCCTGCTGTGGTTGGTCTTCCTCCTCCTCAAAGCCACATTCCTCCTCTGACTCCTCTTCCTCAGACTCCTCTTCCAGCGTTGCCACAGGTCCAGCAAGCGATGATGATAAGGCTGTTCCTGGTGGTGATGTTGACCACAACTCTTCCTCTTCACGCTCATCTACGGCCTGATGCAGCACTCTTCGCAGGTCACGCTCCAGGAAGAAAACAAATGGGATGATGTCGCTGATGGTGCCTTCGGTGCGACTGACTAGGTTTGTCACCTCCTCAAAAGGACGCATGAGCCTACAGGCATTGCGCATGAGCGTCCAGTAACATGGCAAAAAAATACCCATCTCCGCAGAGGCTGTCCTAGCACCCCGGTCATACAAATACTCGTTGACGGCTTTTTCTTGTTGGAGCAGGCGGTCGAACATTAGGAGTGTTTAATTCCAACGTGTCGGGCTGTCGCAAATCAAGCGCCTCACTGGCATGTTGTTTCCCCGCTGAATATCGGAAAAGTGTGCCATGGCCATGTAGGAACGCCTGAAATGGCCACACACCTTTTTGGCCTGCTTGAGGACGTCCTGTAAGCCTGGGTACTTATGCACAAAGCATTGTATGATCAGATTCAACACATGTGCCATGCACGGCACATGTGTCAACTTTCCCAAATTCAATGCCGCCAACAAATTGCTTCCGTTGTCACACACCACTTTGCCTATCTCCAGTTGCTGCGGGGTCAGCCACTGATCCACCTGTGCGTTCAGGGCGGACAGGAGTGCTGGTCCGGTGTGACTCTCTGCTTTCAGGCAAGTCAACCCCAAGACGGCGTGACACTGTCGTATCCGGGATGTGGAATAGCCCCTGGGGAGCTGGGGGGTGCAGTTGATGTGGAGCAAGACACAGCAGCAGAAGAGGACTCAGCCGAGGAGGTTAGCAAAGAGGATGGAGTAGAAGGAGTAGAGGAGGTGGCAGCAGGCCTGCCTGCAAGTCGTGGCGGTGTCACCAACTCCTCTGCAGAGCCACGCATTCCATGCTTGGCAGCCGTCAGCAGGTTTACCCAATGCGCAGTGTATGTGATATACCTGCCCTGACCGTGCTTTGCAGACCAGGTATCAGTGGTTAGATGGACCCTTGGCGGGTGGTTGAGAGGGGGCAAGGAGGAAAGCAGTGGTTGACGTGGCTGAAGATGCTGGACCAGGAGGAGGATGGTGGCTTTGAGTTTGTGTGCTGCTTGTACTCATCATGTGTTGATCCCATAGGTTTGTAATGAGAGATCATGTGCCTTCGCAAAGCAGTTGTACCTAGGTGGGTGTTGGACTTCCCACGACTCTTTTGGCACAGGTTGCAAATGGCATCGCTGTTATCAGAGGCAGACACACACAAAAAATTCCACACTGCTGAGCTTTGCAATGGCAGCATTCTGGTGGTGGCAACAGCATGCGTTGATTGGCGTGCTGTCTGGCTGACCACGGGGGCCGATACATGCTGTCTGACTGTGCCACTAGCTCCTTGCGACGACCTCCCCCTGCTTCCAACTCGTCTCCTCCTTCTTTCTGTCTCCCCATCGGAACTTTCCACCTGTTCTTCTTCTTTTCGAGCGGGCACCCACGTGACATCCACCGACACATCATCATCAACTGCTTCACTTGTATCTGACAACTCAGCAAAGGAAGCAGCAGCGGGTACAACATCATCATCATCACACCGTACGTCCATGTGTGTAATGCTGCCTGACTGAGACATATCCCTGTTATCTACATCCTCTGGCAATAATGGTTGCGCATCACTCATTTCTTCCAACTGATGTGTAAATAACTCCTCTGACAGATCAAGTGAAGCGGCTGTGGTGCTAGTGTTGGTGGTGGCGGCAGGCGTGCGAGTGGCAACTTGAGAGGTGCCCGAAGCTAAGCTGGAAGAGGATGGTGCGTCAAGGTTTCGAGCGGAAGCTGTAGAAGATTGGGTGTCCTGTGTTAGCCAGTCAACTATGTCCTCAGAACTTTTCTAGTTCAGGGTACGTGGCCTCTGAACACTAGGCATTATTCTAGGCCCAAAGGAAATCACAGCACCACGACGGCCCCTGCGGGGTGGCCTGCCTCTGCCTGTCATTTTTTTAGATTAGTGGTACTATGCGTGCAAGCTACTGTGCCACCCTATATGAGTGGTGGGCTGTGGGCACAGTGCAGTCTGTGGGCCTGACACACACTGGCAGGCAACTGAAAAAAATGTATTACTTTTTTATCTGCAAGCTACTGTGCCACCAGATATGAGTGGTGGGCACTGGCAGTGGGCACAGTACACTCTGTGGGCCTGACACACACTGGCAGGCAACTGCAATTATATTACAGAGAAAAATGTTTCTTACTTTTTTATCTGCAAGCTACTGTGCCACCAGATATAAGTGGTGGGCACTGGCAGTGGGCACAGTACACTCTGTTGGCCTGACACACACTGGCAGGCAACTGCAATTATATTACAGAGAAAAAAATGTATTACTTTTTTATCTGCAAGCTACTGTGCCACTAGATATGAGTGGTGGGGACAGTACACTCTGTGGGCCTGACACACACTGGCAGGCAACTGCAATTATATTACAGAGAAAAAAATGTATTACTTTTTTATCTGCAAGCTACTGTGCCACCAGATATAAGTGGTGGGCACTGGCAGTGGGCACAGTACACTCTGTGGCCCTGACACACACTGGCAGGCAACTGCAATATATACAGTACAGACCAAAAGTTTGGACACACCTTCTTATTCAAAGAGTTTTCTTTATTTTCATGACTATGAAAATTGTAGATTCACACTGAAGGCATCAAAACTATGAATTAACACATGTGGAATTATATACATAACAAACAAGTGTGAAACAACTGAAAATATGTCATATTCTAGGTTCTTCAAAGTAGCCACCTTTTGCTTTGATTACTGCTTTGCACACTCTTGGCATTCTCTTGATGAGCTTCAAGAGGTAGTCCCCTGAAATGGTTTTTACTTCATAGGTGTGCCCTGTCAGGTTTAATAAGTGGGATTTCTTGCCTTATAAATGGGGTTGGGACCATCAGTGGCGTTGAGGAGAAGTCAGGTGGATACACAGCTGATAGTCCTACTGAATAGACTGTTAGAATTTGTATTATGGCAAGAAAAAAGCAGCTAAGTAAAGAAAAACGAGTGGCCATCATTACTTTAAGAAATGAAGGTCAGTCAGTCAGCCGAAAAATTGGGAAAACTGAGTACCGCCATGTTCCGAGCGTAGCGATGCTCGAGCCGAACCGGTATTTGGCCAATTATGCTCGCTCATCACTAATAAGGAATACTGATGGATTACTGACCAAATGCTGACCGAGTGGTAAGGAAGGAATTTTTTCCCCTTAATCGGGGGAAATTGGCTTTTACCTCATGTTTTTTTTTTGCCTTCCTCTGAATCAACTTGCAAGATAACAGGCCGAACTGGATGGACAAATGTCTTTTTTCGGCCTTATATACTTTGTTAATATATTACTATGTTACTATGAGTGGAGGCGGATGCTCCACAGACAGGATCTGTTTTTTGTGGGTTATTGTTCTGACGGATCAGAGAACTGGCAAAATAATCAGTAAAGTCGACACAAACTTACAGCTGACACCCTCTCCTCTCTGTCGGGGGGCTCTTCTTGCGTTTAATAGAGTATGGTCTTTAGACCAGTGTTTCCCAACCGGTGTGCCTCCAGCTGTTGCAAAACTACACCTCCCAGCATGCCCGCACAGCCAAATGCAGTCCGGGCATGCTGGGAGTTGTAGTTTTGCAACAGCTGGAGGCACGCTGGTTGGGAAACACTGCTTTAGACATCTATCTGGAATCAGCTGATGACGGTGTAAAAGGCGTGCGCTTTTTCTTGGCGTTAACAATAACTTGTAAGGCTGAGTTCATATGTGAGTTATTTGGTCAGTTTTGGCCCCGTGACTGCCCAAATAAGTGTAGTGTGCCGTGATTCTCAGAGCGACGCCTGTCATCTGCATGTCATACGGAACGCACAGTATTACTACCAAAGCAGACTCCCTATGCGTGTTACTGCAAGGCACAGTGTTCTACACCACTATAAAGGCTTTCTGCAGCCAGTAAATTTTTTGAATGTAATTTTCTGCAAATTTATTCGGATCGAACCACATTTTTCCCCAAAAAATTGGCGATCCGTCTAATTAAATTTTTTAAAAATTTGCTCATCTCTAATGGTGACAGACTACGGGAAGAACATGGTGTCGGCGCTGCATCTCGGAGGACTGAGCCATGCGCCCTGCATGGCACACCTGTTCAATCTGGTTGTCAAGCGATTCCTGAAGTCTTCCACCCAGCTGCACGACATCCTAAAAATGGCCAGGAAACTCTGCTTGCACTTCAGCCACTCATACACCACAAAGCACACCCTCCTTGAGCTGCATCAACAGAACAGCATCCCCCAACATAGGCTGATATGCGACGTTTCCACCCATTGGAATTCCACCCTCCATATGTTGGACCGACTGTACAAACAGAGAAAGGCCATAAACAATTTCTTGATGATCCAAGCGGACAGGAGTAGTCCCCTGTGTAACTTCGATGTCAGCCAGTGGCAGCTTATGCGTGACACCTGCCGTTTGCTCAGGCCCTTTGAGGATGCCACATTATTTGTCAGTCACCAGGACTACGGGATGAACGATGTCATTCCACTGCTTCATGTCCTGGAACAGATGCTAGTAATTGTGGCTGGTCAGGGGACTGGAGTTGTGAAAGATGGCAGCAGAGTTTGATATATTTGTCTGTCAATATCTCTGTTTACAGTAAATAAATTGGAACATCATTAATCGCAAGGATATGCAAGTACCAACCAATTTGGTGTTAACCCCCAGAAGTAGGTCAGCGGCACGAAGGAGCAGTCATTTTCACAGCTGGAGGTATCCTCCCGGAAGCTTGACCTCTGCAAGTCGACGGTCTGCATTGTGAAGCTTGTCTAAAAGAAAAATCCCACAGTGCACCCCCTTGGAGGAAACTCTTGATCCAGCACAGGCTGCTTTGCTCCTTCAAAAACAATGGACTCTGTACAGCGTGACACCGATGTATAATTTCTCATACACCAAACTGAAAGAGTATTGCAAGCACCTGTCTGCCCACATAGCTGCCGAGAAGCAGAAGGGTCTTGCCATTGAAGCGGGCTTAGAGATGAACCTAAAAAGGGTTTTGCCATTGAAGCGGGCTTAGAGATGAACCTAAAAGCTACATTTTCCTGTTTCAAAGGAAAAGACAGATATCCACTGGCTGTGCTCATACAGATTTCATCCAAGCCTCCACTCACCAAGGCAAGCACAGAAGACCGGATTTTGTGGACAAGTACGTCCCGCAGGACCACCACAGAGGACGATCTATTGGGGGTGTTACCAAAGACATTTTCTTGCCTCCCGCTCTTCCTGTATAATGGCTCTGAGGTGCTCACGGCTATTGTAGGGACGTGGTTCCAAAGAAACTTTAACTGTTGTTTCGGTAAGCTGGTGATCAGTTCTCAGGACCTTATGTGGCTAGCAGCGATGTGTCTGGATCAGTGTCGGCCACAGAGCGTGTTTTCTCTGTGCTCGTCGAACCTCGCATGGACATTTCCTATGACATCCACGCAGAGGACTTCAAGACTCTATGGAATGATATTCATAAATCAAAGGACAAGGTCACGTTGGAGGAAGTGGACAATTTATTACAATGTCTTTACTAGCATTTCTTCAGACACTTTAAAATCCAGTTATCAGCAACCCAGCTAGTCAAGGAATGAGCTGGAGTCGGCTTGTTTACTGGACTGTCCTCCTGTTATCAACCATTACCCAATACATTTCATGATCAATATGTATTACCATCGTTGTCACCCCTACACTGGTCGTCAATCCATTCTTGTTGATGAACCACTTTTTTTTTCAGTTTGTCTTTTAAATCTTGTGGTTTGGTCCCTTCTGTGTTGTATTTTATGTGGGTTAATATTCTGTTTGTTAACCACCTCCCATACGCCCGTTGACTATAAACGTCCGGGAGGTGGTTCTCTGTCTCTGAATGGACGTTTCTGAATGTCCATTCAGAGATCACAGCTGCAAGCTAATCGTGCAGCTGCAGATCGGGTTGCCTTCTGTCAGTGACAGTAGGGCAACCAAGAGAGAAGGCACAGACAGTTGCCAGGTGTCCCTGCCTTCTAGATCGCTGCATAGACAGTGCTCACCGAGTGCTGTGTATACAGAGCAGGAAGCGCTATGCACTTCCTGTTCCGGCCCGGAACATGTGACCGCCGGGGCAGGGAGAGTGCAGGAGCTGTCGGGTCTTTCAAAGACTTGGATCAGCACTGCACTGAGACTGTACAGTGCAGTATACCGCTGTACAGCCGCTTTGGGTAGTGTATTTTCTTTGTAACTGGGGCTACTATGTCAGCCACATTTACAGGAGAAATCAATAGTGAAAAAAATAAAATAAAATTTGAAGTTAAATCTCCCCCAGAGGTCTTGTATGACCTTATGGGGGACGCAAAGTGTAAAATAAAATAAAATAAAAAAGTATTAAGATAAAAAAAAATAAAAAAAAAAAGGTTTCACATGTAAAAAAAAAAAATTAAATAAGGAATAAAAAAATAATTAAAAAATAGAAATAAATAAATAAAATAGACATGTTTGGTATTGCCACGTCCATGACGGTCGGCTTTTTAAATATATCACATGATCCACCCAGTCTGATAAACTCAATAAAAAAATTAAAAAGGCGTATGTCCCACAAAATGGTACCAATAAAAGCGTCACCTCATCCTGCAAAAAATGAGCCCCTCTACAACTATAGCTCTCAGAACATGGACACATTAAAACATATTTTTTTTGTTTCAAAAATGCTATTATTGTGTTGAAATGAAATAAATAAAAAAAGTATACATATTAGGTATCGCCGCGCCTGTAACAACCAGCTCTATAAAAATATCACATGAGCTAACCCCACGGGTGAACACCGTAAAAAAAAAATATATAAAAAAACGGTGTAAAAAAAAGCCATTTTTGTCACCTTACATCACAAAAAGTGCAACACCAAGTGATCAAAAAGGCGTATGTTCCACAAATTGGTACCAATAAAACCATCACCTCATCCCGCAAAAAATGAGCCCCTACATAAGAAAATCATTTAAAAAATAAAAAAAACTATAGCTCTCAGAACATGGACACATTAAAACATTTTTTTGTTTCAAAAATGCGATTTTTGTGTAAAACTTAAATAAATTAGAACAAGTATACATATTAGGTATCACCACATCCGTAACAATCTGCTCTATAAAAATGTCACATGACCTAACCCCCCAGGTGAACGCTGTAAAAATAAATAAATAAAAACTGCTAAAACATCCAATTTTTTGGGCACCTTTACCCATAAAGTGTTATAATGAATGATCAAAAAATCATATGTACCCAAAAATAGTTTTCAGCAATTAATGATGCGCATATTTTTTCACAATACTTGCAACTTGTGACATCACAGCACTATATCTGTAGCATGTATGTATGGACAGCAGAACCAGCTACACTATATCACCATCTAACCTACACTGACTATCTCCCCCTAACTATCTGAATTATATATATATATATATATATATACACACAGGTGAAACTTCAAAAATTTGAATATCGTGCAAAAGTCCATTTATTTCAGTAATGCAAATTAAAAGGAATTGCATTAATGCAGCTTTAAATTAGAATTTTGTGAAAAGGTTCAATATTCATACCCCCTGAGCAAAGGGTACCTGAGATTGTGACTTTGGGGTTTCATATAAGCTGTAAGCCATAAGGGTACATGCACACGTTCAGGATTCATGTGCGGAGCATCCGCACTGAAATCCGCAGGTGTTCGCAGGCAAATCTGTGCGGTCAATCCGCATCAATTGGTGCAGATTTGCATGAGGATTTGCGTGCGGATTTGGTGCAGTTTCGGTCCGGATTTTCC
Source organism: Bufo bufo (assembly GCF_905171765.1). NCBI lineage: Eukaryota > Metazoa > Chordata > Amphibia > Anura > Bufonidae > Bufo > Bufo bufo. Next base: position 592,620,330 of record NC_053390.1, read on the forward strand.
GCATGCGGATTTTATTAAGTGAATGAAGAAAATCCGATCAGGAAAAATAAAATAAATTGACATGCTGCTGATTTTAAAATCCGCACCTCAGCTAAAAATCCGCGCGGAAAAAATCTGCATCGTGTGCACTGAGAATTTCAAATTCTCATAGAATAAAATGTACATGATCTACAGTGCGGATTTTCCGCACGCAAATCCTTGCAGAAAATCTGCACGCAATCCTGATCGTGTGCATTTAGCCTTATCCTCCAAATTATAACAAATCCAGGCATGAAATATCTCGCTTTGCATGTAATGAGTCTATCCCATATGTTAGTTTTACTGCAATAAATGAACTTTTTACAATATTCAAATTTTTCGAGTTTCACCTGTAAGTTAACTGTCTAATGTAATACAACAAAGCACAGAGCACAGCAATGACACAGCTGTCTCTTTCATAACTGCAACTTCTTATATAGTAAGGGGTAGGCAACTTTTCTATTGGTTGCTAGGGATGTTGCTAAGCTGTGACAAAGCTTTCTCATTGGCCCACAAGCTAGAAGAAGGGAGGGATGATCACCTGATGTGTACTGTGTTAAATAAATAAAAAACTAATGTTCAATTTTACGAATATATAGCGCTATATTCTAAATATTCGCAAATTCTCGAAGTGCCGATATTCGCGATTAAAATTCACTATTCGAATATTCGCTCTCAACACTATTACTGACCAAATGCTGACCGAGTGAAGGCGAATGCTCCGCAGACAGGATCCGTTTATTGGGGTTTTTCTGACAGATCAGAGGAAGGGCAAAATAATCAGTGATGTCAACACAGACTTACTGCTGACACCCTCTCCACTCTGTCCGGGGGGCTCTACTTGTATAAGCGTTTAATAGAACAGGTTCTGTAGACATCTATCTGGAATCAGCTGATGACGGTGTAAAAGGAGTGCGCTTCTTCTTGGCGCTAACATCGACCTGTAAGGCTGAGTTCATACTTGAGTTATTTGGTCAGTTTTGGCCCCGTGTCTGCCCAAATAAGTGAAGTATGCAGTGATTCTAAGAGTGACGTCTGTGATCTGCATGTCATACGGTCACAGTATTATTTCACTACAAAAGCAGACTCCCTATGCGTGTTACTGCAAGGCACAGTGTTCTACACCACTATAAAGGCTCTCTGCAGCCAGGAAATAGCCATTTTTTAATGAAATTCACCGCAAATATATTCGGATCGAACCAATTTTTTCCCCAAAAAATTGGCGAACCAGCGAATCTAATTTTTGAAATATTCGCTAATCTCTAGTCATGAGGAACTAGGAAGGACAGATGTTGGGGCACCCAGAAGCATTGGAAAGTGGAATGGCAGGTTATTGTTGAGGTATCGCTCATTTTATTACTTTGCACCAGCCTGAGAGTGTAATTTTTGGGGGATCAGACAGCTTCTTTTAGTACATCAGTGTACAGTCAGTGAAAAGTCTACAGATTTGGTAGGACTAACCAAATTTTGAATAATTTGGAATTCCTTAGTCATTTCTAGTATATGAAATAAACAGAACAAGCTTCCTTTGGAGAGAGAACAACATTTCAGGGGGTCATTAATCAAACATAAATACACCTAAATTAGGCGTATTTCTGGGGCAGGCTGCGGCACAAAATTCATTTGCGCTGCAATCTGCGACTTCCCCCTGCTCATGCTAGGCCTAAAAAAGTGGGTGTGGTGTGGGCGGGCCTATCTCATTCATCATTTTCTCTGCATGTTTTAGACTTACAAATTGTTCTGAATGTAAGCCAGCAAGGGAGCTATCTTACATTTAGAAGTGGTTGAGGATCTGCCGAAGTTATGTAGAGGCTGGCGTCTCATCATAACTCTTGCAGATCCACCGCCAGCTATAGGGGATGTTATTGTTTAGACGTCGGTCTTAAAAAATGTGCCCCCTAATCTTTAGGCACTCATATCTAGCAGATTCATCATTAAGGGTGAGGAAGCGTTACCTTCAGGTGTTACCATATAGTGCCCTACATGAATTTGAATCCCTCTGAGTAAAAGTGAAGGTGAATCACTGTGCACATTGGGGCTGTAAACAGACTCCATCTTTCTTAATGGGGGGTCAATAATAGGCATCACATCATAAAGAAACAGTGCCATGCTGTTGTGATAGTAGACTGCTTCCTAATGTAAGTAACATATTAATTGAAGACAGACAGGTTTCGCCTTGCTCTGCCTCTCATTTACTGCTCTGAATGCCCCTTCAGCACAATTCACAGTTCTCTAAATAGCTTTAAGAAACAGAAGTTTGATTAAAGGGGTAATGCCTAGGGTTGAGCAAACCCGAACTGTAAAGTTCGGGTTCGTACCGAACTTTAGGATTTTTGGACCCCGGACTCGAACATTTCAGTAAAAATTCGGGTTCGGGTTCAGTGTTCGGCGATTTCTTGGTGCTTTTTGAAAGGCTGCAGAGCAGCCAATCAACAAGCGTTTAACTCTGTGCCCTTAGAAGTCATCACAGCCATGCCTACTAATGGCATGGCTGTGATTTGCCAGTGCAGCATGTGACCCAGCCTCTATATAATCTGGAGTCACATAGCGCTGCACGTAGTGTATGGATAGGATGCTGCTGCTGTGAGGGAGAGAATAGGAAAGAAACTTTAGTCAGAACTGCAATTGAACTCAGCGATCTACATAGATTTAGTTGTGTGGGTGCAGTGCACAATCTTTTTAGGCTACTTTCACACCTGCGTTGCGGATCCGTCTGGTGTCTGCACAGATGGATCCGCACCTATAATGCAAACGCTTAGATCCGTTCAGAACGGATCCGTTTGCATTACCATGAACAAAAAATATATATATATATACAGTACTGACCAAAAGTTTGGACACACCTTCTCATTCAAAGAGTTTTCTTTATTTTCATGACTATGAAGGCATCAAAACTATGAATTAACACACGTGGAATTATATACATAACAAACAAGTGTGAAACAACTGAAAATATGTCATATTCTAGGTTCTTCAAAGTAGCCACCTTTTGCTTTGATTACTGCTTTGCACACTCTTGGCATTCTCTTGATGAGCTTCAAGAGGTAGTCCCCTGAAATGGTCTTCCAACAGTCCTGAAGGAGTTCTCAGAGATGCTTAGCACTTGTTGGCCCTTTTGCCTTCACTCTGCGGTCCAGCTCACCCCAAACCATCTCGATTGGGTTCAGGTCCGGTGACTGTGGAGGCCAGGTCATCTGGCGCAGCACCCCATCACTCTCCTTCATGGTCAAATAGCCCTTACTTTCAAAGTTTTCCCAATTTTTCGGCTGACTGACTGACCTTCATTTCTTAAAGTAATGATGGCCACTCGTTTTTCTTTACTTAGCTGCTTTTTTCTTGCCTTAATACAAATTCTAACAGTCTATTCAGTAGGACTATCAGCTGTGTATCCACCTGACTTCTTCTCAACGCAACTGATGGTCCCAACCCCATTTATAAGGCAAGAAATCCCACTTATTAAACCTGACAGGGCACACCTGTGAAGTTAAAACCATTTTAGGGGACTACCTTTTGAAGCTCATCAAGAGAATGCCAAGAGTGTGCAAAGCAGTAATCAAAGCAAAAGGTGGCTACTTTGAAGAACCTAGAATATTACATATTTTCAGTTGTTTCACACTTTGCTATGTATATAATTCCACATGTGTTAATTCATAGTTTTGATGCCTTCAGTGTGAATCTACAATTTTCATAGTCATGAAAATAAAGAAAACTCTTTGAATGAGAAGGTGTGTCCAAACTTTTGGTCTGTACTGTATATATATATATATATTTTTTTTGTTCATGATAATGCAAACGGATCTGTTTTGACTTTACATTGAAAGTCAATGGGGGACGGATCCGTTTGAAAATTGAGCCATATTGTGTCAACTTCAAACGGATCCGTCCCCATTGACTTACATTGTAAGTCTGGACGGATCCGTTTGCCTCCGCACGGCCAGGAGGACACCCGAACGCTGCAAGCTGCGTTCAGGTGTCCGCCTGCTGAGTGGAGCGGAGGACAAACGGTGCCAAACTGATGCATTCTGAGCGGATCCGCATCCACTCAGAATGCATTAGGGCTGGACGGATCCGTTCGGGGCCGCTTGTGAGAGCCTTCAAACGGAACTGACAAGCGGAGCCCCGAACGCTAGTGTGAAAGTAGCCTTACCCTGCCCTGAGCCCAGTGACAGAGAAAAATAACTTTTATCCGTCTGTTAGTTAGGTGGGCGACGGCGGCCATTTTATGCAAGCTCAGTGCACCAGCACAGCATATGTGCTTTTGTGACATTCAAATCCAAGCTTCAAATACTGCAATAATAATCTGGTTTTAAAAAACAACCATTTATGGCAATATCCTACATATGGTGCCTTTGCAGCATTAGTCAGTGTGCAATTTAAGCTAGAAATACAGCTATATTTTCTAGGTTTTAAAAAACACCCTTTTTGGCCAAAATACACAATTTTAAAGCCCTTGCTGCATCTGTATGTGTGAAATTTAAGCATTATATGCTGCTGTCATATTCTGTTATTAAAAAAACACAAATCTTTGGCAAATTTTTGGCCTTTGCTGCATCTGTGATTGTCAAAAACAAGGTAAAATACTTCAATAATTTTGTGGCTTTTAAAAAACACTCATTTTTAACAATAACCTCCATCTTAGGCCTCTGCCGCATTAGTCAGTGTGCAATTTAAGCTAGAAATACAGCTATAATTTTCTGGGTTTTAAAAAACACCCAATTAGGGCAAAATACTTAATATTGCAGCCTTTGCTGCATCTGTGATTGTCAAAAACAAGGTAAAATACTTCAATAATTTTGTGGCTTTTAAAAAACACCCATTTTTAACAATAACCTCCATCTTGGGCCTCTGCCGCATTAGTCAGTGTACAATTTAAGCTAGAAATACAGCTATAATTTTCTGGGTTTTAAAAAACACCCTTTATGGGCAAAATACTAAATTTTACAGCCCTTGCTGCATCTGTACATGTGAAATTCAAGTGTTATATAATGCTGTCATATTCCGTTATTTAAAAAAAACTCCCTTTTTAGGCAAAGTACTTAATATTGCAGCCTTTGGTGCATCTGTTATTGTTAAAACAAGCTTTAAATACTTGAATAATTTTCTGGGTTTTAAAAAAACACCCTTTTTGGGCAAAATACTAAATTTTTCAGCCCTTGCTGCATCTGTACGTGTGAAATTCAAGCGTTATATACTGCTGTCATATTCTGTTATTAAAAAAACACCCTTTTTGGGCAAAGTACTTAATAATGCAGCCTTTGCTGCATCTGTTATTGTTAAAACAAGCTTTAAATACTTCAATAATTTTCTGGGTTTTAAAAAACACCAATTTTTAGCATTACCCTCCATCTGGGGCCTCTGCCGCATAAGTCAGTGTGCAATTTAAGCTAGAAATACAGCTATAATTTTCTGGGTTTTAAAAAACACCCTTTATGGGCAAAATACTAAATTTTACAGCCCTTGTTGCATCTGTACGTGTGAAATTCAAGTGTTATATAATGCTGTCATATTCCGTTATTTAAAAAAAAACTCCCTTTTTAGGCAAAGTACTTAATATTGCAGCCTTTGGTGCATCTGTTATTGTTAAAACAAGCTTTAAATACTTGAATAATTTTCTGGGTTTTAAAAAAACACCCTTTTTGGGCAAAATACTAAATTTTTCAGCCCTTGCTGCATCTGTACGTGTGAAATTCAAGCGTTATATACTGCTGTCATATTCTGTTATTAAAAAAACACCCTTTTTGGGCAAAGTACTTAATAATGCAGCCTTTGCTGCATCTGTTATTGTTAAAACAAGCTTTAAATACTTCAATAATTTTCTGGGTTTTAAAAAACACCAATTTTTAGCATTACCCTCCATCTGGGGCCTCTGCCGCATAAGTCAGTGTGCAATTTAAGCTAGAAATACAGCTATCATTTTCTGGGTTTTAAAAAACACCCATTTAGGGCAAAATACTTAATTTGCGGCCTTGTCTGCATCTGTCAATGTGAGATACACGCTTTAGATACTGCTGTGCTATTCTGGTATTAAAAAAACACCCATTTTGGACAAAATACTTAATTTGCAGCCTTGTCTGCATCTGTACTTGTGAAATTCAAGCGTTATATACTGCTGTCATATTCTGGTATTTAAAAAAAAACACACATTTAGGGCAAAAATCTTAATTTTGCAGCCTTGTCTGCATCTGTACGTGTGAGATAGACCCTTTAGATACTGTTGTTCTATTCTAATATTAAAAAACACCTATTTAGGGCAAAAAACTTAATTTTGCAGCCTTTGCTGCATCTGTCATTGAGAGATACACCCTTTACATAATGCTGTGCTATTCTGGTATTAAATAAAAAACCATTTTGGGCAAAAATCTTAATTTGCGGCCTTGTCTGCATCTGTACGTGTGAGATACACGCTTTAGATACTGCTGTGCTATTCTGGTAATTAAAAAACACCCATTTAGTGCAAAAATCTTAATTTTGCAGCCTTTGCTGCATATGTCATTGTGAGATACACCCTTTACATACTGCTGTGCTATTCTGGTATTAAATAAACACCCATTTTGGGCAAAAACCTTTTTGCGGCCTTTGCTGCATCTGTCATTATAAGATACACCCTTTACATACTGCTGTGCTATTCTGGTATTAAATAAACACCCATTTTGTTCAAAAATCTTAATTTGTGGCGTTGTCTGCATCTGTACGTGTGAGATACACCCTTTAGATACTGTTGTTCTATTCTGCTATTAAAAAAAACACCCATTTTGGCCAAAAATCTTAATTTTGCAGCCTTTGCTGCATCTGTCATTGTGAGATACACCCTTTACATACTGCTGTGCTATTTTGGTATTAAATAAACACCTATTTTGGGCAAAAATCTTAATTTGTGGCCTTGTCTGCATCTGTACGTGTGAGATACACCCTTTAGATACAGTTGTTCTATTCTGCCTTTAAATAAACACCCATTTAGGGCAAAAATCTAAATTTTGCAGCCTTTGGTGCATCTGTCATTGCGAGATACACCCTTTACATACTGCTGTGCTATTCAGTTATCAAATAAACACCCATTTTAGGCAAAAATCTTAATTTGCGGCCTTTGCTGCATCTGTCATTGCGAGATACACCCTTTAGGTAATGCTGTGCTATTCTGGTATTAAAAAAACACCCATTTAGGGCAAAAATCTTAATTTGCGGCCTTGTCTGCATCTGTACAGTAGGTGAACCCGATTTTGTGTCAATCTCGCCGTATTTCTCGGCGAGATTGAGCACATACGAGCCCCATCGCGGGAGCCAGCGCCGAGCTGGCTTGCCGCGATGGAGAGCAAGCGCGTCATAGAAGAGGCGGGAGATCCGACTTGGATTCCCGCCAATTCTACACGTGTGCGGCGTTTGTTATGAATCCTGAGGGGGAAGTCCCCGCCGGATTTTAAATAAAAATCCGGCCTGGGTCCCGCCCTCAGGAGCATACCGGGCCCTTAGGTCTGTTATGGGTTGTAAGGAGAGCCCCCCCTACGCCGAAAAAAACGGCGTAGGGGGTCCCCCTACAATCCATACCAGACCCGTATCCAAAGCACGCTACCCGGCCAGCCAGGAAGGGAGTGGGGACGAGCGAGCGCCCCCCCCCCCCCCCCCCCCTCCTGAGCCGTACCAGGCTGCATGCCCTCAACATGGGGGGTTGGGTGCTCTGGGGCAGGGGGCGCACTGCGGCCCCCCCACCTCAGAGCACCCTGTCCCCATGTTGATGAGGACAGGGCCCCTTCCCGACAACCCTGGCCGTTGGTTGTCGGGGTATGCGGGCGGGAGGCTTAACGGAATCTGGGAGCCCCCTTTAATAAGGGGGGCCCCCAGATACCGGCCCCCCACCCTAAGTGAATGAGTATGGGGTACATCGTACCCCTACCCATTCACCTGCAAGAAAAGTGGTAAAAACACAAATAAACCACACAGTGTATTAAAATATTTTATTTTTCTGCTCCGGAGGCCGCCCCCTGTCTTCTTTATTAGCTCTTTTACCAGGGGGGGCTCTTCTTCTTCCGATATCCCGACGGGTCTTCTCCGCTATCCGGGGGGGGTCTTCTCAACTCTCCGGGGTTCTCCTTCTGTCTTCTCCTTCTGTCTTGTTGTCTCCTTCTGTCTTCTGTCTCCGGGGGGGGCTCTTCTTCTTCCGATATCCCGACGGGTCTTCTCCGCTATCCGGGGGGGTCTTCTCAACTCTTCGGGGTTCTCCTTCTGTCTTCTCCTTCTGTTCTTCTTCTGTCTTCTCCTTCCTTCTTGTTGTCTCGGCGCACCCCGGTTCTTCGTCTCGCGAGACTCGGCGCACCCCGATTCTTCTCTCTGTTGTTGACTCGGCGCACCCCGGTTCTCGCGAGACGAAGAATCGGGGTGCGCCGAGTCTCGCGAGACGAAGAACCGGGGTGCGCCGAGACAACAACAGAGAGAAGAATCGGGGTGCGCCGAGTCTCGCGAGACGAAGAACCGGGGTGCGCCGAGACAACAAGAAGGAAGGAGAAGACAGAAGAAGAACAGAAGGAGAAGACAGAAGGAGAACCCCGAAGAGTTGAGAAGACCCCCCCGGATAGCGGAGAAGACCCGTCGGGATATCGGAAGAAGAAGAGCCCCCCCCGGAGACAGAAGACAGAAGGAGACAACAAGACAGAAGGAGAAGACAGAAGGAGAACCCCGGAGAGTTGAGAAGACCCCCCCCGGATAGCGGAGAAGACCCGTCGGGATATCGGAAGAAGAAGAGCCCCCCCTGGTAAAAGAGCTAATAAAGAAGACAGGGGGCGGCCTCCGGAGCAGAAAAATAAAATATTTTAATACACTGTGTGGTTTATTTGTGTTTTTACCACTTTTCTTGCAGGTGAATGGGTAGGGGTACGATGTACCCCATACTCATTCACTTAGGGTGGGGGGCCGGTATCTGGGGGCCCCCCTTATTAAAGGGGGCTCCCAGATTCCGTTAAGCCTCCCGCCCGCATACCCCGACAACCAACGGCCAGGGTTGTCGGGAAGGGGCCCTGTCCTCATCAACATGGGGACAGGGTGCTCTGAGGTGGGGGGGCCGCAGTGCGCCCCCTGCCCCAGAGCACCCAACCCCCCATGTTGAGGGCATGCAGCCTGGTACGGCTCAGGAGGGGGGGGGGGGGCGCTCGCTCGTCCCCACTCCCTTCCTGGCTGGCCGGGTAGCGTGCTTTGGATACGGGTCTGGTATGGATTGTAGGGGGACCCCCTACGCCGTTTTTTTTCGGCGTAGGGGGGGCTCTCCTTACAACCCATAACAGACCTAAGGGCCCGGTATGCTCCTGAGGGCGGGACCCAGGCCGGATTTTTATTTAAAATCCGGCGGGGACTTCCCCCTCAGGATTCATAACAAACGCCGCACACGTGTAGAATTGGCGGGAATCCAAGTCGGATCTCCCGCCTCTTCTATGACGCGCTTGCTGGGATGTGCTGTCGCTATCCCAGTGAGTGCGAGATCTCGGCACCACGTCGCCGAGTATCAGCGATACGCTGTCGTGCTGAAAACACAATGTCACAAACACCTACTGTACGTGTGAGACAAACCCCTTTAGATACTTTTGTTCTATTCTGCTATTTAAAAAAAAACACCCATTTAGGGCAAAAATCTTAATTTTGCAGCCTTTGCTGCATATGTCATTGTGAGATACACCCTTTACATACTGCTGTGCTATTTTGGTATTAAATAAACACCCATTTTGGCAAAAATCTTATTTTGCGGCCTTGTCTGTATCTGTACATGTAAGATACACCCTTTAGATACTGTTGTTCTATTCTGCTATTAAAAAAACACCCATTTTGTGCAGGATCCTAAATTTGAGAAATATGAGGAGAACATCAAATATGGGACGTGGCCCTGGTCGTGGTGCTGCTGGTGGAGCTCCTGTTGCAGGGAGAGGACGTGGTCTGTGCCAGCTACACGCACAAGTGAAACACCTTCATCAGGTGCGAGTAGGCGACAGAACCTGCAGCAGTATTTGGTCGGTCCTAATGCGGCTTTACGAATGGTGAGGGCAGAACAAGTACAAGCGATAGCAGATTGGGTTGCTGACAGTGGATCCAGTTCCTTCACATTGTCTCCCACCCAGTCTCCTGCTGAAAGTTTAGAGTTGGCACCTGCAGCCGATGTCCATCAGTCTTTCACCTCACCCCTTGCAAATCAGCCAAGCAGTCTGAGCCCCAAGTCATGCAGCAGTCTCTTCTGCTTTTTGATGACTTTATTAGCAGGGTTTCCCAGAGCCATCCACCTAGCCCTGCCCCAGAAGTGGAAGAGATTGAATGCACTGATGCCCAATTACTTATGTTTCAGGATGAGTACATGGGAGGACCATCGCAGCACATCTCGGATGATGACGAAACACAGGTGCCAACTGCTGTGGCTTTTGAAAGTGTGCAGACCGACAAGGAGGGCAGGGGTGAAGACTGGAAGATGATGTGGAGGATGATGAGGTCCTCGACCCCACATGTAATCAAGATCATACGAGTAACCTGTGTAGCTCGGAGGAAGAGGCGGTGGTCGCACAGAGCCACCAGCACAGAAGAAGAGGGAGCAGGGTGCAAAAGCGGAGCTGCCGTCCCCTAGACAGTATGCCTGCTACTGCCCACCGCAGCAAGGGACCAAGCGCACCAAAGCCAGCTCCAAGGAGTTCCCTGGCGTGGCAGTTCTTCAGACAATGTGTGTCACGGCCTTTGTTTTGCGCTGTGACACTGTTGCCACACTTGCGGTTGCCCGCGGCAACGTGTTGCTGTGAGAGCATGCGGTGGCAGTGTCTCGGCCTTCTGGGTGATTGCCGTAACATGGTTTCCATGCATGCTGTTGCCAGTGGTAACGTGTGGCTTAGTTTGCTTGTGTGTGCACTTCCCCTTTAAGTGGCTTCCTTCCTCCCTCTGGTGTTGGAAGGGTTAACTCCCTTCCTAGTGTTTTGTAAACACTGGGTTTATGTGTTTGCGGGTGTGGCTGCTTGGGCTATTTAGTCTCTGCTGGAAGCCTGTAGCTGAGTGTTCCTCCAGGCTTGGTAAGTGCTGGTGGTTCACTGCTACTGGCTTTACCATCTTTCCAGTGAAGGCCACCCTTATGGCCATAGATGTTCAATGTAATCCCGGTGTCTCCTTCCCTTCCTGTCCCTATTTGTATGGAGTGGGTTTTGTTCAGGGTGTTTGTATGTCTAGCTTGCCAAAATCTTAGAGCCGTGGTCATCATCAGGACAGTACAGTAGTGCTACCTTCCAGGGATCAGACTATCCTGCAGATACTTACATAGGGATTTGCCTTCTGAAATATGAAACAGCATGGACTCACAATAATTGATAATTCATTTACACACAGTCACAGGCCAAGGTACTTTCATGGAAAGATGCAACAGGCACTCTAACATCCGGAATAGTATGGAAGACTGATTTATTCAAATTACAAGATCACTATATACCTATGCACTTAAAATGTACAAAATCACTATACGATTTTAAATATAAAATGTAATACTGCAAAATATAACACTATGAAAATAACTCCCTATGTATCCCTATGCCTGTTCCATCTTTCCTTTAAATTTTGTCTTTCCTAAGAGGGCTGTGGGAAAGCCCTGGAACAAGAGCAACTTAGTCCACGAGTTGATTGGGGTGAGCCGCTATATCTAAATTTTGTTACAAGGTGCTTATATGTAGCAGGGAAGCACAGGTTCAAGTAAGCCTGTGAGACAAAGTTGATGCAGTCTTCATCCAACAGGTACACAGTCACCTTGGGCTCCCTATGTGAGAAAATATACAGTATACCGAAATCTGAAGACTAGAGATGAATAAACTGATTCCTCAGAATCAAAACTTGAGATTCAACTCATTGTAGCACTGGTGGAAATTACCACAAGAGTACTCTGAACACTTGCAGATGACTTGACTATATTCAACTCTGACCAGAGCACAGAGCATGGCAGCATTTAAAAAAACACTGAAGATGCTCCTGTTCAAGCATGCTCAGTTTATTTTCTGGTTTATCGTTTTACATTTTAGACTTCAATGAGAAGGTTGGCTGTTGTGGAGGGTCATTCTGGAAACTTTTCTTATACAGTCCAGTGGATGCAGTGCTTCACTTTTGGGGTTGTCTCATCTGAGACAATGGGAGCATATTGCATACTGCACCTATATTGAGGACTCCGCTCTGGCCACCACCAAGCGTTCTTCCCATAGAAGTGAATAGAAGTGCACCGAGCATGACCGGCCACGGCTCCCATTCACTTCTATGGGCCCGACGGATATAGCCGAGTCAGCTCTTAACTGTTTTCGGCAGCTCCCTAGAAATTAATGGAGGGCGGCTGCGCATGCGCAGCCACCCTCCACCAATTTTGGGGCTCCATTTAGGAGATAGGTGTGGGTCCCAGCAGTGGGACCTGCACCTATCAGACAATGGGGGCATATTCTTGCAATATGCCCCTATTGTCTTAGATGAGTCAACCCCTTTAAGTGCTTTCTGCTCTCTGCATTCACCTGCTTCACAGCCCAACCCCTCTTCTTTAAGTAATGGCTAAAGCATCCAAGCAGGAGACCACTACAGCTGTCACAAGGGGCGTAACTATAATTCTTAGGGGCCCATAGCAAAATAAGATGGAGCACCCATCACCCAGTGTAAGAAACTTAAAATAGTAGCATAAATAGCAATAATTAATGGTATGTATACAGGACCATATATCAGAAAATCCACATTATAGCAAAAAGCTGCCATATTGTTACAATCTTCTTGTACCTGACTAGGCCCCCTCAATCTCTGGGACCCATAGAAAGTGCTATGGCTGTTATAACTATAGCTACAACCATGGTTTTCACTCAGAGCAGGTGGGAGATATTGTGAATCAGCTCCAAGCAGAAATTTAATTTCACACCACTGCAGATAAAACAGGGATCTATAAAAGGCATGTTTTTCCTGCTCTCCATGCCCTAAAAATAGTGACAACAGTAGTTTTGCATGGTAAAAACTGACAGACTCTATTCTGCAAAAAAACTTGCTCTTGACAGGCCACAGTGAAAGCATGGCATGGCTTGATGCATTATATGACCCTAGAAGCTTTACTAATTATAAAAATGTGTCTAAACTTCCACTTTAACAATTGCATTAATTAATTTACAAAATGAAGTCACTAATCATTTAGGGCAGAGAAAGAGGACAAGCATGCCCCCTTCCCCTTATTATAAGGTGTCCAGGTTAAATCATGAAGTCTCTGCTGTCCCTTTGCACAATGAACAGCTTTTTTGTAGATATATGCAACATGTAATAAAAAGGAACCAAAATGATGCCCGTTTTCACCCTAAAAAAAGTAGTTTGTTTTCCCCCTAGGGTGGAAATTTATTTGAGATATTAATATAGATAAATAAAATGGTGACGTCATCACTGATCATCACTTCATGCGAGATTTTGTGTGGTTTCTTCAATCAAGATGGCCGCAACGTCCTATCGGTGAGAAAATGGATGAGGTGAGTATGTATTTTTTCTTTTACCACCTTTTCAACAAAAATAGTTACCACGAATCACGAAGAAATTTGGCTTTTCCGCCGAATATTTTTTTTTCAGAAATTAGGATCGAAGTCAATTTGTTTGCTTAATAGGGGCAGCTCCAGTGGCGTAACGATCACAGTTGCGACCGGGCCCGCAGCCCCGCAAGTGTTTTTTTTTTTTTTTTAAGTGCGGTGGCCAGGCCCTCCCTGTATTTCATGTGCGGCTGCACTGCACTGCACTGAATTCTATTCCTTATCTTGTCATCACGAGACCCGAGGATCACAGCTGGGACTGGGAGGGTATCGTGATTGCTATTTGCGCGCCACCTAACTGAAGCTTGCCACAGCCCGCAACTTAGTACAGAACGGAACAAGTAGGTAGTATTTTTTAGTTTTTTTAATAATGTATGGCACTGCCCTGGCACACTATTCCTGCTTTATCCCAGGAGGGGGGGGGGGGATACGAGGTGAGGTGATGATCAGTGGTGCGGCAGTGCTGGCTGCGGCCGGCTGTATGAGGGCAGGAGGGCACGGGCAGCAAAAGCAAATCCTTGATTGGGGCTCAGCTCCGGGGGCAAAATCATCAAACAAGTGGCAAAACAAATATATACAGTGGCCTTGGGGGCAAAAAATGGAATAAAATAGATATATTATATATCCATTTCTCTCCTCTGTATATAATTCATTTAACCCCCTCTGTATGTATATATATATATATATATATATATATACACAGAGGGGGCAAAAATGGAATATATACATAGGTGGAAAAATGGATATATAATATGTTTTATGTGAGTAAGGATGCTGGGTGGTTGGAGAAGTAGGGGGGGGGTGGAGAAGGGGGAGGGAGGGGTGGATGGAGGGGTTAGTAGTACAGTACTATATGCACATTGTAAAAAAAAAAATTATAATAATCTGCAAAATACTATATATTTGTGTCAGAAGTTGTGCTTTTGAAATTTTTAGAATAATGATACAGCCATTTGATTTGATACTTTTGTGCTGATTATTATTTTTTCTCTATATTAAGGGACACTATAGTCACCAGAACCACAACAGCTAAACGTAGTAGTTCTGGTGTCTATAGCATGTCTCTGCAAGCTTTATGTAAACACTGCCTTTTCAGAAAAAAAGGCAGTATTTACTGTACATTAATGCCAAGGAACACCTCTAGTGGCCACTCATAAGATTGCCACTAGAGGTGCTTCCTAATCTAGTGTTGCACAACATGGAGAGCATGATTGCATGCTAGGGTGTGGGGAGGCGGGATCCAGGGGGACCAAGTAAATTCTTGGCCAGGGTCCAATCAATATTGAAGATGGCTCTGGTTATGACAACAGAGCTTTCCACTCATTGTTTTCATAGCTTCACTTGAATCCTTTACTGGGAGTTTACAGAATCGAAGTCCCATGCTGGCGTTCAAAGTTTTGGCCCCAATATGTTACCAGATTGCAATCAATTTTATTTTATGTCTATTGCACATTATATCATATTTTAAAATAAAAATAAAAATAGCACTGTGGGCAGCGCTATTTTAATGGTACATCACCAAGATTTTCCTTGTGACAAAACCAGTGAGTGAATTAATCTTCTTTATGATAATAATATCAAATCTAATGAAATAATTTGGATAAAGTGGATTATTGATTAGATATTTGAGGAATAGTGTTGATTGTGAATATTATAATCGCAAATTTTTATTGTGAATATCGGCATTTCGAGAATTCGCAAAAATGTAGAATATAGTGCTATATATTAGTAATCGCGAATATTCTAGATTTTCTTTTCATCAGTAACCTCCCTTCTTGCTTGTGGGCCAATGAGAAGGCTGCAATATCTTTGTCAGAGCTTAGCAGCATCCCTAGCAACCAATAGGAAAGTTGCCTACCCCTTACTATATAAGAAACTCCCCAGCAGACATTTTCTGCAGTTTTTTTTGCAGTTCTGAGAGAGAGCGAGAGAGCGCAGTGCCATTGCTGTGCTCTGTGCTTTCATCTGGATCCTATTCCTTAGTTAGCTCACATATATAATACAGATAGTTAGTGGGATATAGTCAGTTTAGGTTAGATGGTGATATAGTGTAGCTGATAGGTTCCAGTGCAGGGTGTTAGGTAGTGTGATAGGAATTACTGTTTCTCTGCTGTCCATACATACATGCTACAGACATAGTGCTGTGATGTCACAACAACACTTAGTGCACCAATCAGTAATATCTACTGTGAGGGATTAGCTCTATCTCTGGGGGGTTTCAGTCACTTATTTCTCGCTGAAAACTGTGTTGCAGTCCAAACAGTGCATTTATTTTGGCACACCAGCAATACCAGAACAACAAAACAATAAACAAACACCTGCCCGGATGGGATCTAACTAAACATGCAATACAATCCCTGACTCACCTATACAGTGCTGTTCAGATACAGTGTCAGATCCGGCTTCCTCAGCCAAGCGTATACCAGCCCCCCGGCTGTAACACGGTCAGTCCTGACTATTTCCTAGCCTCATGATTTATCAGCCAAGCGCAGCTGAAACCAAACATCCAGAGCCTCACCTGGCCTCTGGTTGTAACCACACCCCCAACTGACAGTCTGGGATGGGCTTTCACTCCCCAGTAATGATTGTGGCAGCTTGTGCTGCCTCAGACCTGCTGATTGATGGGGAAGAGATGGAAAAACCTGCCATACACCTCCCCTAATAAACATGAGGCCTGGCACTGTCTCATACTACTCAGACCTAATGAAATGTAAAGTTGCATGTATTGCGCCAAAAATATGCGCATCATTAGTGCCGATTTGCGCAGTCGCGAAAAAAAAATGAATGGAGATCACGAATTCTAGAATTCGCTAATTTATTGCAATTATGCAAAAAATTAACGAAATATCGCGAAAACGAATATTGCCTATGCCGCTCATCACTATTGAAGAATAAAAGACAATGAAGTACTTAAAGGCTGACCATAAAATCAAGGTTAGAGGATACATTACAGAGTATGAAAAGCATTAAGAAAATCCACCATAAATAGTAATAAAACCCTTGTCAGATAAAGGAGCAATTTAACTGTAAGAAAACCTGACATGTTCAGGGTCAGAGCAGCATATGTGCAATTAAAATGAAACAACTTAATTTTGATACTCCCTAGCAACTGATTGATTTTACACCATCAGTGTTGACTATACACTAAGAAACAAATTAGGAGCCAGTTTAAAACAAAGTTTTTAATCCTTGTTTAATGGATTTTAGTACCTCAGGCAGTGCACTGTTGTAAAAATGATTCAAATGTGCCCTGTCTCTGTGTAATCAATAAAACTTCCACTATAAGATTGGTTCAGTTCCAAGTACTTCGTACCAGGGTTGGCCATGCTGTGTTTGTAGAATTCTTAATAAGCCATCTATCACTATTTATATACACAGCATTCATTAGATACAAAATCCTTTAGCTTATTAGCAATGAAGTCAGCCAAACAATCAAATCAAAAGGTCCCCTTTTAACAAATATGTACTTTACGCAAAACATACATCATATTTCTAAATAAAGTGTCAAAGGTTGACTGAAATAAATTCTTCCTGCTATTGCATACAGGTATATGCCTATAAACAGTATAAAAAAGGGGGGCGGAGCCAGCGCCGGTCTGAGATGGCCGCTTGATTCTGAGCTCCGTCTTACTGACAAGCTTTAGCACCAGCAATCTTCTGCTTTCCACCCGAAAATGGTGAAAATAGGCAACCCCAAGGCAGGGGAACACCTCAGCTCTAACAAAAATCTTGTCCAAGGGGGTGATATGGACAAATTCATCAAAAAAGCGGCTGCAGCTTTCGTCGCACGTGATTCTAAGATGGCGCCGACTCAACAACAGAAAACAGCTCAGCAGAATAAATCGGACGAAGAGAGCGATACTGAAGAGCTACAAGGTAGGGGGGCCCTCCCGATCACCAGGAACTACCTGAAAAATACCTTAAATAAAGCACTGGAGCCCCTGCTCAGCGAATTCGCTGCAATGCGACAGGATATGAGGCAAGTGGGTGAGCGAGTCGAGACGCTCGAGAACAACCAAGCCCAGATGCTGGATCACCAAAAAGCTACAACGAACACCTTCCGTAGATGTAGCACTTACCTGAACGAGATGCAGAACGCTTTGGAGGATCAAGAGAACAGGGGACGCCGGAACAATCTACGGGTAAGAGGAATCCCTGAAACCGTTCTCCCTGGTGATATCCCTGCTGCTATCATCTCTCTCTGTGCCTCCCTCCTTGGCCCTGATTTCGTACCAGAGATCATAATTGAAAGGGCACATAGGGCCTTACGGCCTAAACCGAAAGCGGACGAACCCCCAAGGGACATCATCTGCAAGTTTCTGAATTTCCAGGTCAAGTCTGCTGTCCAGGAGGCTGCCAGAAATAGATCTGACATTCTGTTTGAAGGAGCGCTAGTATCGATTTATCAGGACTTGGCCCCTTCCACCTTAAAGAAGCGCAAACACCTTAAACCTCTAACGGAATGGCTGAGGGCTAACAGAATTTTATACAAGTGGAACTTTCCATTTGGCCTCTCCTTCTCCCAAGGTGGTCGCCGATTTAACATCACCTCACATGCTGATTTAGAGGCCGTCTATGATCATCTCGAAATTCCACCCATGCAAATAGAAAACTGGGATCAGTTCCAAGACCTCTTTGCCTTACCTGAAGTTCCAGAAACGGCTGCCTTCTCCCTGCATCATACTCCTAAGTCTCACAAAACGGGAAAAAGAGGCCGTCACCTAACACCCAAGAGACTGGCACAAGAGTGACACCTTCAACCACCCAGCTATAACCATGGACAGGGGTGATATTCAACTACAGGACTTTAGTGGATCTATCCAGAGATTCAGCTTCTTTTTGCACAGTCTAGTTCATTTCTGCTAGTAGATCCACTATATAACCCCTTAATAGTCATGTTTAAATTCGCCTATATCAGATAATGCTTCCAATGCATATGTCTATTAGCTATCTAACCCTGTCCCTCTCCCTTTCCATTTTCTAATCGGCCTTACTCAATCCCTTCACCCCTAGGCTTTTCCACTATAGCCTAACTAGACCCTTTTCGCTCCCCATTAGGGTTCCTGTCAATTGATTGTTAGTTTTTAAATGCTAACCCATTTTCAGGTAGCATCCATACGTGCTAAACGTCACGTAAACAGGTCTTAGACCAATTCTCCCCCATGCTTTACACTAGTGGTTCTCGTTCCACTCTATGTTATTTTTTGTATTTTTCTTTTGTTCTCATTGTTTCCCCTGTCCCGTTACTTTATTTTAGGTACCTGACAAAGACTTTCTTGACAATCCAGCGATACAAGCAGGTTTGCGGTTTTACAGCTTCTCCTCCGGATGGGGTAGGGCCTCTTCAGATCGTGAGTGTTCTCTCTTGGGGGTCCAGCACACACCTTACTCATGTGTTCACAATAATAATTAACTATGGCTGACATCCATATAGCTTCCTATAATGTGAAAGGTTTTAACTCGCCCTCTAAGAGAAGCCAGATCTTCTCCATCCTGCGCAAGGAGGGAGCTGATGTGCTGCTCCTCCAAGAGACACACTTCAGATTCAACCATTTCCCTAACATGGAATTTTCTCATTATCCCATCTGGTTCCATAGTGGGGGGGCCACTGCCTCGTCTGGAGGAGTAAGTATTGGTTTTAAGAGGAAGATACCTTTCAAACCTACCAACCACCTCCAAGATCCAGAGGGCAGATTTATCATGGTGAAAGGTTACATAGGTTCCCAAATGTACTCCTTTATTAACCTGTACGTTCCTAATATCAATCAGGCTAAATGGCTTTCCTCCATAGTTCAAACAATTTC
This sequence comes from Bufo bufo, assembly GCF_905171765.1. NCBI lineage: Eukaryota > Metazoa > Chordata > Amphibia > Anura > Bufonidae > Bufo > Bufo bufo. Next base: position 592,639,672 of record NC_053390.1, read on the forward strand.
CTCTTTCAAGGAAGGTATAGTTATGGTAGGAGGAGATCTTAACACAGCCCTCGATCCGCAGATAGACTCTTCCTCACACAAAACTCCCCATTCTAAGCGCTCCCTAAAGTTCATTAAAAACTTCTTCTGGGATCTCCACTTAGTAGACGTATGGCGCACCCTATACCCTAACACTCTAGATTATACATTCTATTCTTATGTCCACGGTTCATACCACCGTATAGACTACATCTTCATATCTAAAGAGCACTTGCAACTATGCCAAAAGGCTAGTATTGGGTCTATACACCTGTCTGACCATGCTCCTATATACCTAATGGTAACCTCCCCTATGCAAAAACCCAAGAGTTTTAGTTGGAGATTGAACGAATCTATCCTAGGTAATACTGAAGCGGTTGGAAAAATAGCCTCGTTACTGGATGAGTACTTTAAACTTAATTCCCTTCCAGAATTATCTCCCCAAATCACCTGGGACGCTCATAAACCCTTCATTAGAGGTGAATTTATTAGCATTGGCTCCCATTTAAAGAAATTGCGGGAAGGCAAAATTAATAATCTCCTCTCCACAATAAGGAAGCTTGAAGCAGGCCATAAAAAATCCAGGACTGAAATTCAACTTCAGGAACTTTCCAAAGCTAGAGCAGAACTAAGGGCCCTATTACAGAGTAAATCAGCAAAATATTACCTTAACTCCCAATATAAATTTTATGCACATGGCGACAAAGCCACCAAATTTATAATAAGCAGAATAAAGGCAAGGAGAACAGACAATTATATACACCAACTCTCTTCACCGAAAGGTGAGCCAATTTTCGCTACATCTAAAATAGCTGCTCAATTTAGGGACTACTATGAAGCCCTTTATAATATTCCTCCCTCTTTTTCCCCTTCTGCTCACTCCTTAATAATTGACACCTTCTTGAAACCCCTGTCATGCCCAAATCTAACTGTTGAACAGAAACAATCCTTAGAGGCTCCATTTACCATCAAAGAGCTATCCTTAGCTGTGGCCCAAATGCCCCAAGGTAAAAGCCCAGGGCCAGATGGCCTCCCCGCCTCTTATTACAAAATTTTCAAGAAACAACTCCTGCCACATCTTCTCACGGTTTGCAACCAAACCCTGCAAAACATCTCCCTTTCTAGAGATATGACGTCCGCGCATATTGCCTTGATTCCTAAGGAGGGGAAGGACTCCAAAATGTGTGCTAATTATAGGCCAATATCTTTACTCAACATAGATCTTAAGCTTTTAGCGAAACTTTTGGCTAACCGTTTGGCGGTCCTTCTCCCTCTTCTGGTACATGTGGACCAGGTGGGCTTTGTCCGAGGTAGGGAAGGCAGGGACAATACGGCTAGAGTTATCAATATACTTTGCCATGCCAAATGTACTTCCACTCCACTTGTACTCCTCAGCACCGACGCTGAAAAAGCGTTTGATCGCATAAACTGGAATTACTTAAGTCATGTGCTGGATCGGTTCGGCCTACCTGGTCCATATATCAAGGCGGTATTTGCTATGTACGAGCAGGCCACAGCACAGGTCATGGTTAATGGCGATCTTTCCACTCCCTTTCGAATACATAACGGTACACGTCAGGGATGCCCGTTATCCCCCCTTCTATTCATCCTAGCTATGGAACCCCTTTTAATAAAACTCCGAGCAGACACTAGGATTGAAGGTTCGTGTTTGGGAGGTAGGAGTCATAAACTAGCCGCCTTCGCAGACGATGTCATGATCATGACCTCTAACCCCAGAGTTTCCCTCCCTTTAATCCAGGAACATTTAAGAACATATAGTGAGGTTTCAGACTTTAAGATCAATGAAAGTAAATCCATAATTATTAGTACAGGCATATCTTCTCAACTTAAACGTTCCTTGATGGAAAACTCCCCATTTAATTGGTCATCCCCAACTGTAACCTACTTAGGAGTAAAGATTAGCCCAAACACCCCAGACCTTTTCTCACTTAACTACACCCCTTTGAAATCCTCCTTATTTGAAGCGTTAGATAAACTCAATAAATCAGCCCCAACTCTCTCGTGGTTTGGAAGGAAAAACATTCTCTCTTCCCTTGTCATCCCCCGCCTCACTTACCTGCAACAGGTCCTACCAATTCCTATCCCAAAATCCTACTATACCGCCCTCAGACAAAAATTTAGTGCATTTATATGGAATGGGAGAAAAGCTAGACTATCTTATTCTTTTCTGTCCCGATCTAGAGTTACAGGAGGAATTGGCTTGCCAGATCCTGAACTTTATGGGAGGGCCATATTGATGACCAGAGTCGTCGATTGGTTGAGGAATTCAAAAAACAAGTCCTGGGTCGCCTTAGAACAAAATATCATTGGCATGCCCGCCCGTGCTGTGTGCCTTGGTACTATCCTCCCCCCCTCTATCAATTTACAGTCATACCCAATAATTAAAGCTACCATTGAAACATGGAAATGGTGGAACCAATCTCACTGTTCAACCCCCTTCCCTTCTCCTCTGATTATAATCAGTGATATTCTTGGTTCCGCTTCCTCTGGACCTCGCAACAACTTCTCCAATTCAATTAGATCCTCAACAGTACCTATACTGCATCTCCTGGAGCCTCAGGGCTTAATGCCCGTGTCTGACACTATTAAATCTCTACTCAAGCCCCAACCTTGTGACCTTACTCTTATTCCGCTTGTTAATACTTTCATTCGGAAAAATAATTCAAAAGGTGAGCTTTTGCGGCCTCTCACCTGGTTTGAAGCCTTAATAATAAATCCAAATCCTCCAAAAAAAACAATTTCACTTATATATAATAAATTGAGATCTCCTCCCCTAACCTCTAAACCGGCTTTCATTCACTATTGGGAGAAAGAGACGGGCCTGGATATTCCTTTCCAGACCCTTCCTTCATTATTTGAAACCCCTCACAAATCATCCAGATGCGTAAGGGCTCAAGAAAACGGTTACAAGATACTATCACAATGGTACATAACACCTATTAAATCAGCACGTTTCACCAGACCCTCTTCTAATAAATGCTGGAGATGTCAAGATGAACCAGGCACTTTCCTCCATATATGGTGGTCGTGCCCCCCCATAAACAAATGGTGGAAAGAGATCTTTCAATTATGCAATCAAATTTGCTCCTCCGACATGTCTGCTTCTCCATATGGGGCTTTACTTACTCTTTTCGACAATAAAGCTTCCTTAGCTCCTTCTTACCTCTTTAAACAGCTCTTGCTAGCGGCCCGTTTGTTAATTCCCAAATATTGGCTGCAAACAATTGTTCCCACAATGGAACAATGGAGGCTCAAGGTAGACCAAATATACAGGTTCGAAGAACTAGCATCATGGGAGTCAAGAACACACTTGATATTTATGAAGAGATGGGCCCCATGGACAAAATATAGATTCCCTTCTCCTGTTTTAAATTCAGCTTAGATAAGAGATTCTAAACGCACGAGATCACACTGAATTTCCCCTCTAACCTCTAGACATGTCTATATGAAATACTAAGTATTGAGATCCACATCATAACCTACTCCCTTCATGAAGATCCGTAGTGTTAGTCCTTATGGAATCCTGAACCTTCTTTCTCTTCTTCTTCGCTATGTATTGCTTGAGAAATATTGAACATTTAGGCTGTGTTTTTTGCATACTGAAATGTAACAGTCCTTTGTCTAACTCTGCACAGTCTAAACTATTAATGCTTTGTATCTGTCCGGTACCACTTTACACCACTGTTGGTGTTGTTCAAGTTGTATTTTCCTCAACTGAAAATAAAGCTTTTAAAAACTAAAAAAAAAAAAAAAAAAAAAAAAAAAAAAATCAAGATGACTAAAATCGCATGGATTATAAAAATCGAGATGACTAAAAAAAAAAAAAAAAAAAAAAAAAAAAAAATAAACAGTATAAAAAGGGGTTTCTGATCAGGCGCAAAATCACAGGCTCCAATACGTCTCTTATGGATGAATCTTCTTTAATTACATAAAAGATGAAGATGTATAGAACAACGCGTTTCGGGGCTCAAAATGTCCCCTTCATCAGGTTAACAGTAGTCACAATAAAGAATAGTGGATACAGGTATATATAGAGGAAAAAACCCGCCAAAAAACGGGTTACCTGAGAGCTGCCCATAGATGGGAGGGGCTAGCCATAGGTAAAATGTCACAAATAAGAATACAGTTTTTCAACTAATGAATCTTATATATATTGCTAATTATTGCTGGTGGTGTATAAGTGAAAGAAGTACAGATAATGATAGGCGATTCTGTACTGTATATTAGTGAACCTAAGATCGATAAGCTAGAATCACATGACCGCTGCAGTGCGGTCATGTGATTGAGGCAGACTGGCTACTAGGTGAGCGCTCGGCGCTTGCGCTCTGCTTCCCTGTATTTTCTCTCTAGGCGGCTGGCCATGTGATCGCAAGACTCGCGATCACATGGCCAGTATCCGTGACTACAGAGACGCTGCTCTGCAGCTAAAACGGAGCCCAGAGCATGCACTCTGCTTCCCTGTGTTTCCTCCCCGGAGTGGCTGGTCATGTGATCGCATAGCTCGCGGTCACATGGCCAGTATCCATGACTACAGAGACGCTGCTCTGCAGTTTAGACGGAGCCCAGTGTCCCTGGAATAGGCGTACTGAGCGCTATAGGGTAATGTGGACAGGATCGGCAGTGGATACCAGGGGGTACATATGTTAGGTGGATGAATATAGATATAAATATAGATATGCTTGTACAGTGTAAGAATAAATATGCGCATTGAAGTTAAAGGGGCTCATAAACATGGAGCACTATGTGCACCTATAGTGTACAAATAAATAAATATGAGAGCATATAAACTTATAGATACATATACGGATGTACACATATCCATAAAAAAGTTAAAACGGCATATACATAAAAATATATGATATAATAACAATAACGATAATGATAATACATAATAATAGTGATATGATAATAATAATAATAATAAATGATAATAATTATTATTAATAATGAATGGTGTAATAATAGATGTGAAATATTAAATTATTATATATATTTTTTTAATGAATAAAATTGATGTGCCCTCACTAATACTGAATATAATGATGAATAAAAACGATTGGTTGATAATATTCATCTAAAAACCATGTGGGGGGTGGGGGGTGGGTGGGGAGATAAATATCAAATTTATATAAATATGTTTAAAGCTGCATAAGAATATATATATAAAATGCTAGTCCAGGACTTTCTATAAGTTGATCTCAAAAGCTTCATTAAGGCCGTATGGATGCAAACTATTCAACTTGAAGATCCAGTACATTTCCCTACGTCTAATGTGCTGGGTGTCTTTTTGTAGGTGATTTGGGATTTGTTCAATTGGGGTCACCTTAAATCCGGCTGAACTACCCTCTTGATTATACAATGCACAAGAAACACTATTGAACATCATGTCGACTTGAACCAGGAACCAAATGCAAGTATTGATGAAAAAACTTTACTAACTCTATTTCATGATCTAGAGAAGCTTATGTCGGATGAAATACAACACCAACTAGATGCGAGTTTTCTTGAGATTTACCTTAAGGAGAACATTGTCCCCCGTGGTCTCAGACTACGTTTTGGGAATTCTTTCAAGGAGGATACTGACTTTTGTAAGGAATGGGACATCTATTTACTTGAATGTGCAAAAGGCCTCATTACCAGATTGATTGATAAAAGGCGGTCATTATACTTAGAATGTGGTAGAAAAATATCTGAATGCCACAATTTAATTTCTAAATACAAATCACATACTGCCTTTACCAAATTCGACCAGCTCATTACATCTAGGATCCTATCGGTCGAAAAAGACACGCTATATAAAAAAAGCAATAAACTTCATAGAGACAGACAGGATTTCGCCACCAACAATATTAAACACTGGTTGAAACCTGATATGTCCAGGCATAATACAGACAATCGTACCATACCACACCCTGCTATCCCTATCCTAGTGGACAATATTATAATAAACAACAATACACCGCATATGACGGCACACTCTCACAATGCCTGTGGAACCCACACCCAACTTTCTCCCCTTAAAAAACAATACCACAAATATAGAAAATTTCAAAAACCATGGGTGTCATATTCCAACCGCAATAGATCCAACCACAATGAAATATCACGCTTCCAAGGAAACAGACCCAACAAGTACTACAGACCACAGATCCACCATACACCTCAATATAATAGAATACCAACTGACCAGACATCTACTTCTAATTCTGACCAGCATACACCCCATAGTGTGTGCCACACTCCTATCAATAGATCTGTGCATATCAATGGTCCATTAGATAACACGGCTATCCAGGAATCCCCAGATTTTGTATTTCAGACTCCTTTACTCACTCCAAGTGGAATACATGCTCCCCTTATCAATAACACTACATTAACTCTTACCTCTCCGTCCTCAATGTTTTCTACGGAAATACTCAATACATGTGGTCCACTCAATCTACCACCTACGGAGTTTTCTATTCATCTCGATCAACATCCCTCAGTCACATCCAATTCCCCTACTCCTTCAGCTTGCTCTGAATTGGAGATTGACTCTCTCCTCACCATCCATGAGAGCACCTCTCCGCCAATTACATCACACTTGGATATACTTGCTAGTACATCCTCCACCACTTCTGATAATATCCATCCAAACGAACATAACGGTTCACCAATTATAGAATCTTCAATAGCTGGCCCCTTTACATCTATGGTATCTTTTTTAGACCTCCCTCCTCTGATTCATCCCGCAACTGTTCATTCCATTCCAATAAGTCCAAAAACCACCAATATAGCCCATTTTTTTCGCCCACTAGGCCACAAATCTGTTAAAAGAAAAAATCAAGGAGAGGCTGTAGAGCAGGTCAACGCAAAAAGAAAAATTCCAACCCCTCACAGCCAACACTGATTCCCAAACCAGATACATCACCCCTCTCCTATGGCATCTTTAACCTGTCCAGTCATATACTGACACCAAATGAGATTGCGGTACTATCCAAAGGGCTTTCTTTTTGCCCCACTAGCAAAATTAAAGAATTTGATCTTTTTCTCGACTTGAATCGATATATCAAGAAACTCACCCTTAAAAGGCATTTCAAGATAAAGGAAAACTCCAACACTGGGTTGAGACTTGAGCCTAATACTATATCGCCTGACACGGAACAGATTGTAGCTTTACCCCCTTTACCATCTGGCCTAAAACCACCATCAACTTTTTATCCCATCCACCACAAGGGAAATTTCCTTGATACTTTTTATTCTGTGGTTTCAAACGATTTCAGGGATATCAATCATAAACCAGAAATAAGACAAAACATGAAACTATCTGAGAAACTAGCCCTGAAAAAACTACAATCAGATACCGATCTAATCATTAGAAATGCCGATAGGGGGGGGGGGGGGGGGGGCATCGTCATCCAGAACCGTGAAGATTATGTGAAGGAAGCCATAAATATTCTATCCAACGATAAATATTATTTACCCCTTGAGTGTGATCCCTCCGAAACACATTTAGAAGAATTTCAGACTCTAATTAAATCTGGAGATCTCTGTCTGAATAAGAAAGAAAGGGAATATATTATGGTAAAAGAGTCCACACCAGCTACTTTTTACCATCTTCCTAAGATCCACAAGGACATTCAAAACCCGCCGGGTCGACCCATAATATCAGAAGTCTCTTCCCTCACACGGAACCTGTCACATTACATCGACATCCATCTACAGAAACACATTCTTAATCTAAAATCCCATCTGAGAGACTCTGCATCCCTTATTTCCTTACTTAAAGACATTAAGTGGTCAGATGGCTACCATTGGGTGACTTTGGATGTTTCAGCATTATACTCGAACATCTCCCGCGACCTGGGAATGAAGTGTACATCCAGTTTTCTAGATAATGATTCAGAAATGCCTGCTACACAAAAGACATTTATTATGAGTGGCATTGAATTTATACTTACGCATAACGTGTTTACATTTCAAAATTACATTTATAAACAAATACGTGGGACCGCTATGGGGATGTGTTTTGCGCCTAGTTTTGCGAATCTTTTTATGGGGGCGTTTGAGGAGAAATTCATATACCAATCAAGCTTCTGGGCCGACAACAATATTGTCTTCTTCCGCAGATATATCGACGATTTGATTTTCATTTGGAATGGGGACTCAGCATCTATTGATAAGTTTATTTCGTATCTCAACACCAACAACTGGGGAATCACTTTCACTGGAACATTTGACAATAAAAAAACTGAGTTTCTCGATTTGGAAATCTTTATTCAGGATAGCAAAATAAATACACGCACATTTTTCAAAAAGGTCGACAGCAATAGCTATCTAGACTTCAATAGCACACATTATAGAAAATGGAAGACGAACATCCCCTTCAGTCAATTCAAACGACTTAGACAAAACTGTACTCGTGAGGACGACTTCTACCAACAGTGCGATACTCTGGCCTCCAGGTTCACCCAAAAAGGTTATCCCCCCAATATTATTTCTGGCGCAAGAGAAAAGGCCACAGAACTTACCCAAGATGAATGTCTGATCCCAATGTCTAAAAAGAAGAAAGAGATTAATAATGGGAAATACTGTTGCAATTTTATCACTACTTATAACCAAAATCATTTGTCGATAAAAGCGGTTTTAGAAAAACATTGGCACATTCTAAAAAGAGACCCCATCCTAAATCAAATCATTCCAGAATTCCCAAAACTCACGTACAAAAGAGCGCGTACCCTCAAAAACATTCTTGCACCCAGTAAACTGAATCCTGTGTCATACCACATTCAGAATCATGATACCACTGTCCCCAAAGGCAGCTCCAAATGCGGACACACAAGATGTCTATGCTGCTCCAGTATATGTCAAACATCTCTTTTTTACAGCCGAGTGAGTGGGGAGTCATTCCCCATTTTGAACAGCCTAAACTGTGAATCCAGCCACGTCATTTATCTCTTAGAGTGCCCGTGCCATCTACAGTATGTGGGGCGCACGATCCAAACACTGCGGAATAGACTAAATACACATAGATCAAAGATTAAGAAAAAATACTGGAAACACAGTGTATCCAGACACGCTGCGGAACATCATGAGGGTAGTTCAGCCGGATTTAAGGTGATCCCAATTGAACAAATCCCAAGTCACCTACAAAAAGACACCCAGCACATTAGACGTAGGGAAATGTACTGGATCTTCAAGTTGAATAGTTTGCATCCATACGGCCTTAATGAAGCTTTTGAGATCAACTTATAGAAAGTCCTGGACTAGCATTTTATATATATATTCTTATGCAGTTTTAAACATATTTATATAAATTTGATATTTATCTCCCCCCCACCCCCTACATGGTTTTTAGATGAATATTATCAACCAATCATTTTTATTCATCATTATATTCAGTATTAGTGAGGGCACATCAATTTTATTAATTTTTTTATTTTATTTTTATAATTTAACATTTCACATCTATTATTACACCATTCATTATTAATAATAATAATTATTATCATGTATTATTATTATTATCATATCACTATTATTATGTATTATCATTATCGTTATTGTTATTATATCATATATTTTTATGTATATGCCGTTTTAACTTTTTTATGGATATGTGTACATCCGTATATGTATCTATAAGTTTATATGCTCTCATATTTATTTATTTGTACACTATAGGTGCACATAGTGCTCAATGTTTATGAGCCCCTTTAACTTCAATGCGCATATTTATTCTTACCCTGTACAAACATATCTATATTTATATTTATATCTATATTCATCCACCTAACATATGTACCCCCTGGTATCCACTGCTGATCCTGTCCATATTACCCTATAGCGCTCAGTACGCCTATTCCAGGGACACTGGGCTCCGTCTAAACTGCCGAGCAGCGTCTCTGTAGTCATGGATACTGGCCATGTGACCGCGAGCTATGCAATCACATGACCAGCCACTCCGGGGAGGAAACACAGGGAAGCAGAGCGCATGCGCTGGGCTCCGTTTTAGCTGCAGAGCAGCGTCTCTGTAGTCACGGATACTGGCCATGTGATCGCGAGTCTTGCGATCACATGGCCAGCCGCCTAGAGAGAAAATACAGGGAAGCAGAGCGCAAGCGCAAGCGCTGAGCGCTCACCTAGTAGCCAGTCTGCCTCAATCACATGACCGCACTGCAGCGGTCATGTGATTTCAGCTTATCGATCTTAGGTTCACTAATATACAGTACAGAATCGCCTATCATTATCTGTACTTCTTTCACTTATACACCACCAGCAATAATTAGCAATATATATAATAAGATTCATTAGTTGAAAAACTGTATTCTTATTTGTGACATTTTACCTATGGCCAGCCCCTCCCATCTATGGGCAGCTCTCAGGTAACCCGTTTTTTGGCGGGTTTTTTCCTCTATATATACCTGTATCCACTATTCTTTATTGTGACTACTGTTAACCTGATGAAGGGGACATTTTGAGCCCCGAAACGCGTTGTTCTATACATCTTCATCTTTTATGTAATTAAAGAAGATTCATCCTTAAGAGACGTATTGGAGCCTGTGATTTTGCGCCTGATCAGAAACCCCTTTTTCTACAAGCATCCTTTGGGGGATTGGGCATCCGATCCCAAAGATACCTCTTCTGCGGCTGCATTCACGGATCCGAAAGGTCTCTATATACCTACAATAGAGTTGTGTCTATTATTGCACAACCTAAAAAGGTGAGCACCTCTACTTGCTTAACAATTAAGTTTGTACTGAACATACTACCCTATTGTGCGCCCCCCACACCTTTTCTTTTGTCTCTACGTTCCCCTCCTGACCGAGGGGAACTCTAGATTCGCCCATGGTTACCAAGAATATAAACAGTATAAAACACCATGTCAAGAAAATAACACAGAAACTCAAAAGCAACATGCATATGCATACTGTATTTTAAAGCAAAGGTTATTGATATTTGACATTGACGCAGAACAATATATATAATTGTCCAGAACTGCATTTTCTCTCTCTCTCTAATTTTCTGTCACCAGTTGATAAGCTATACAGTGCCTTTAACCACCTCAGCCCCCAGTGCTTAAACACCCTGAAAGACCAGGCCACTTTTTACACTTCTGACCTACACTACTTTCACCGTTTATTGCTCGGTCATGCAACTTACCACCCAAATGAATTTTACCTCCTTTTCTTTTTACTAATAGAGCTTTCATTTGGTGGTATTTCATTGCTGCTGACATTTTTACTTATTTTGTTATTAATCGAAATTTAACGATTTTTTTGCAAAAAAATGACATTTTTCACTTTCAGTTGTAAAATTTTGCAAAAAAAACGAGATCCATATATAAATTTTGCTCTAAATTTATTGTTCTACATGTCTTTGATAAAAAAAAAATTTTAGGTAAAAAAAAATGGTTTGGGTAAAAGTTATAGCGTTTACAAACTATGGTACAAAAATGTGAATTTCCGCTTTTTAAAGCAGCTCTGACTTTCTGAGCACCTGTCATGTTTCCTGAGGTTCTACAATGGCCAGACAGTACAAACACCCCACAAATGACCCCATTTCGGAAAGTAGACACCCTAAGGTATTCGCTGATGGGCATAGTGAGTTCATAGAATTTTTTATTTTTTGTCACAAGTTAGCGGAAAATGATGATTTTTTTTTTTTTTTCTTACAAAGTCTCATATTCCACTAACTTGTGACAAAAAATAAAAACTTCCATGAACTCACTATGCCCATCAGCGAATACCTTGGGGTGTCTTCTTTCCAAAATGGGGTCACTTGTGGGGTAGTTATACTGCCCTGGCATTCTAGGGGCCCAAATGTGTGGTAAGGAGTTTGAAATCAAATTCTGTAAAAAATGACCAGTGAAATCCGAAAGGTGCTCTTTGGAATATGGGCCCCTTTGCCCACCTAGGCTGCAATAAATATCTTGGTCAAATGCCAACTTTGTATAAAAAAATGGGAAAAGTTGTCTTTTGCCAAGATATTTCTCTCACCCAGCATGGGTATATGTAAAATGACACCCCAAAACACATTCCCCAACTTCTCCTGAATACGGAGATACCAGATGTGTGACACTTTTTTGCAGCCTAGGTGGGCAAAGGGGCCCATATTCCAAAGAGCACCTTTCGGATTTCACTGGTCATTTTTTACAGAATTTGATTTCAAACTCCTTACCACACATTTGGGCCCCTAGAATGCCAGGGCAGTATAACTACCCCACAAGTGACCCCATTTTGGAAAGAAGACACCCCAAGGTATTCCGTGAGGGGCATGGAGAGTTCCTAGAATTTTTTTTTTTTTTGTCACAAGTTAGTGGAAAATGATGATTTTTATTTTATTTTATTTTTTTCTTACAAAGTCTCATATTCCACTAACTTGTGACAAAAAATAAATACTTCCATGAACTCACTATGCCCATCAGCGAATACCTTGGGGTGTCTTCTTTCCAAAACGGGGTCACTTGCGGGGTAGTTATACTGCCCTGGCATTCTAGGGGCCCAAATGTGTGGTAAGGAGTTTGAAATCAAATTCTGTAAAACATGACCAGTGAAATCCGAAAGGTGCTCTTTGGAATGTGGGCCCCTTTGCCCACCTAGGCTGCAAAAAAGTGCCACAAAAGTGGTATCTCCGTATTCAGGAGAAGTTGGTGAATGTGTTTTGGGGTGTCATTTTACATATACCCATGCTGGGTGAGAGAAATATCTTGGCAAAAGACAACTTTTCCCATTTTTTTTATACAAAGTTGGCATTTGACCAAGATATTTATCTCACCCAGCATGGGTATATGTAAAATGACACCCCAAAACACATTCCTCAACTTCTCCTGAATACGGAGATACCACATGTGTGACACTTTTTTGCAGCCTAGGTGGGCAAAGGGGCCCACATTCCAAAGAGCACCTTTCGGATTTCACTGGTCATTTTTTACAGAATTTGATTTCAAACTCCTTACCACACATTTGGGCCCCTAGAATGCCAGGGCAGTATAACTACCCCACAAGTGACCCCATTTTGGAAAGAAGACACCCCAAGGTATTCGCTGATGGGCATAGTGAGTTCATGGAAGTTTTTATTTTTTGTCACAAGTTAGTGGAATATGAGACTTTGTAAGGAAAAAAGAAATAAAAAATCATAATTTTCCACTAACTTGTGACAAAAAATAAAAAATTCTAGGAACTTGCCATGCCCCTCACGGAGTACCTTGGGGTGTCTTCTTTCCAAAATGGGGTCACTTGTGGGGTAGTTATACTGCCCTGGCATTTTCCAGGGGCCCTAATGTGTTGTAAGTAGGTAAATGACCTGTGAAATCCGAAAGGTGCTCTTTGGAATGTGGCTGCAAAAAAGTGCCACACATGTGGTATCGCCGTATTCAGGAGAAGTTGGGGAATGTGTTTTGGGGTGTCATTTTACATATACCCATGCTGGGTGAGATAAATATCTTGGTCAAATGCCAACTTTGTATAAAAAAATGGGAAAAGTTTTCTTTTGCCAAGATATTTCTCTCACCCAGCATGAGTATATGTAAAATGACACCCCAAAACACATTCCCCAACTTCTCCTGAGTACGGCGATACCAGATGTGTGACACTTTTTTGCAGCTTAGATGCGCAAAGGGGCCCACATTCCTTTTATGAGGGCATTTTTAGACATTTGGATCCCAGACTTCTTCTCACGCTTTAGGGCCCCTAGAATGCCAGGGCAGTATAAATACCCCACATGTGACCCCATTTTGGAAAGAAGACACCCCAAGGTATTGAATAAGGGGCATGGCGAGTTCATAGAAATATTTTTTTTTTTGGCACAAGTTAGCGGAAATTGATTTTATTATTTTTTTTTCTCACAAAGTCTCCCTTTCCGCTAACTTGGGACAAAAATTTTAATCTTTCATGGACTCAATATGCCCCTCACGGAATACCTGGGGGTGTCTTCTTTCCGAAATGGGGTCACATGTGGGGTATTTATACTGCCCTGGCATTCTAGGGGCCCTAAAGCGTGAGAAGAAGTCTGGAATATAAATGTCTAAAAATTTTTACGCATTTGGATTCCGTGAGGGGTATGGTGAGTTCATGTGAGATTTTATTTTTTGACACAAGTTAGTGGAATATGAGACTTTGTAAGAAAAAATAAATAATTTCCGCTAACTTGGGCCAAAAAAATGTCTGAATGGAGCCTTACAGAGGGGTGATCAATGACAGGGGGGTGATCAATGACAGGGGGGTGATCAATGACAGGGGGGTGATCAGGGAGTCTATATGGGGTGATCACCCCCCTGTCATTGATCACCCCCTATAAGGCTCCATTCAGATGTCCGTATGTGTTTTGCGGATCCGATCCATCTATCAGTGGATCCGTAAAAATCATGCGGACATCTGAATGGAGCTTTACAGGAGTGTGATCAATGACAGGGGGGTAATCAATGACAGGGGGGTGATCAGGGAGTCTATATGGGGTGATCACCCCCCTGTCATTGATTACCCCCCTATAAGGCTCCATTCAGATGTCCGTATGTGTTTTGCGGATCCGATCCATCTATCAGTGGATCCGTAAAAATCATACGGACATCTGAATGCAGCCTGACAGGGGGGGTGATCAATGACAGGGGGGGGTAATCAATGACAGGGGGGTGATCAGGGAGTCTATATGGGGTGATCACCACAGTCATTGATCACGCCCCTGTAAGGCTCCATTCAGACGTCCGTATGCGTTTTGCGGATCCGATCCATCTATCAGTGGATCCGTAAAAATCATGCGGATGTCTGAATGGAGCTTTAAAGGGGTGTGATCAATGACAGGGGGGTAATCAATGACAGGGGGGTGATCAGGGAGTCTATATGGGGTGATCACCCCCCTGTCATTGATTACCCCCCTATAAGGCTCCATTCAGATGTCCGTATGTGTTTTGCGGATCCGATCCATCTATCAGTGGATCCGTAAAAATCATACAGACATCTGAATGCAGCCTGACAGGGGGGGTGATCAATGACAGGGGGGGTGATCAATGACAAGGGGGTGATCAGGGAGTCTATATGGGGTGATCACCACAGTCATTGATCACGCCCCTGTAAGGCTTTATTCAGACGTCCGTATGCGTTTTGCGGATCCGATCCATCTATCAGTGGATCCGTAAAAATCATGCGGACATCTGAATGGAGCTTTACAGGGGGGTAATCAATGACAGGGGGTGATCAGGGAGTCTATATGGGGTGATCAGGGGTGATCAAGGGTGATCAAGGGTGAATAAGGGGTTAATAAGTGACAGGGGGGGGGGGGTGTAGTGTAGTGGTGCTTGGTGCAACATATTACTGAGCTGCCTGTGTCCTCTGGTGGTCGATCCAAACAAAGGGGACCACCAGAGGACCAGGTAGCAGGTATATTAGACGCTGTTATCAAAACAGCGTCTAATATACCTGTTAGGGGTTAAAAAAAATCACATCTCCAGCCTGCCAGCGAACGATCGCCGCTGGCAGGCTGGAGATCCACTCTCTTACCTTCCGTTCCTGTGAGCGTGCGCGCCTGTGTGCGCGCTCACAGGAAATCTCGGCCATCGCGAGATGACGCATATATGCGTGACTCTGCGCAGGGCTGCCACCTCCAGAACGCGAATCTGCGTTAGGCGGTCCGGAGGTGGTTAAAAAGTATTCTCGCCCCTTGTATTTTTTCAAATTTTCTCATTATACACCCACAAACTTAAATGTATTTTATTGGGATTTTATGTGATAGACAAACAAAAAAAATAGTAATAGTATGTGTGAATAGTGTTGATCGCAAATATCCTAATAGCAAATTTTTATCGCGAATATTGGCACTTTGAGAATTCGCGAAGATGTAGAATGTAGTGCTATATATTCATAATCTCGAATATTGTAGATTTTTTTCATCAGTAACCTCCCTTTTTGCTTGTGGGCCAATAAGAAGGCTGCAATATCTTTGTCAGAGCTTAGCAACATCCCTTGCAACCAATAGGAAAGTTGCCTACCCCTTACTATATAAGAAACTCCCCAGCAGCCATTTTCTGCTGTTTTTTTGCAGTTCTGAGAGGGAGAGAGAGAGAAAAAAAGAGAGAGAGAGCAGTGACATTGATGTGCTCTGTTCTTTCATCTGGATCCTATTTCTTATCCAATTACATTAGATAGTTAGCTCATATATATAATACAGATAGTTAGTGGGAGATAGTCAGTGTAGGTTAGATAGTGATATAGTGTAGCTGATAGGTTCCAGTGCAGGGTGTTAGGTAGTGTGATAGGAATTACTGTTTCTCTGCTGTCCATACATACATGCTACAGACATAGTGCTGTGATGTCACAACAATACTTAGTGCACCAATCAGTAATATCTACTCAGACCTGATAAAATGTAAAGTTGCATGTATTGTGCAAATATTATGCACATCATTAGTGCCGATTTGCGCAATCGCAAAAATAATGACGAGATCACGAATTCTAGAATTCACAAATTTATTGTGAATATTATTTTAAAAAATTGCGAAATGTCACGAAAACAAATATTGCCTATGCTGCTCATCACTATGTGTGAAGTTAAAAGAACACTACATGGTTACAAAAATGTTGATGTTTTGAAAATTTGAATAAATAAAAATCTTGAAAGTGTAGCATGCATTTGTATTCAGAATCCTGTATTCAATATTTTGTAGGGCCACCCTTTACTGCAATCACAGCTGCCTGTCCTTTGCGGTATGTCTCTACCAGCTTTGCCCATCTTGAGGCTGACATTTTTGCCCATTCTTCTTTGCAAAATAGCTCAAGCTCAGTCAGATTGGATGGAGAGTGTCTGTAGACAGCAAATTTTAAGTCTCAATGGGATTTAGGACTGGACTTTGACTGGGCTATTCTAACATACACTCACCTAAAGAATTATTAGGAACACCATACTAATACGGTGTTGGACCCCCTTTTGCCTTCAGAACTGCCTTAATTCTACGTGGCATTGATTCAACAAGGTGCTGATCGCAATGTTGGCCCATATTGATAGGATAGCATCTTGCAGTTGATGGAGATTTGAGGGATGCACATCCAGGGCACGAAGCTCCCGTTCCACCACATCCCAAAGATGCTCTATTGGGTTGAGATCTGGTGACTGTGGGGGCCATTTTAGTACAGTGAACTCATTGTCATGTTCAAGAAACCAATTTGAAATGATTCGAGCTTTGTGACATGGTGCATTATCCTGCTGGAAGTAGCCATCAGAGGATGGGTACATGGTGGTCATGAAGGGATGGACATGGTCAGAAACAATGCTCAGGTAGCCCGTGGCATTTAAACAATGCCCAATTGGCACTAAGGGGCCTAAAGTGTCCCCAGAAAAAATCCCCCACACCATTACACCACCACCACCAGCCTTGCACAGTGGTTACAAGGCATGATGGATACATGTTCTCATTCTGTTTACGCCAAATTCGGACTCTACCATTTGAATGTCTCAACAGAAATCGAGACTCATCAGACCAGGCAACATTTTTCCAGTCTTCAACAGTCCAATTTTGGTGAGCTCGTGCAAATTGTAGCCTCTTTTTCCTATTTGTACTGGAAATGAGTGGTACCCGGTGGTGTCTTCTGCTGTTGTAGCCCATCCGCCTCAAGGTTGTGCATGTTGTGGCTTCACAAATGCTTTGCTGCATGTTGTTTTTTTAATGACATTTTTGGCATATTCAATAAGTAAAAAAAAGGTGTAAAAGGAAAACGAATTGCGAGGAGTTGAAAAAAGACAGACTCCACCATTCTCCAGAAGGGCACAATCACAGGACATTCCCAGAAAATGTGAAGGTGGGTCCCCTCACCTATCATACACCTCCAACATCTATCAGAGATATCTTGGCTAAAGTGTTTTAATAGCTGTGGGGTATGATACCAAAACATAAGCACTTTATATGTGTTTTCCCTATATGTGATACATGAGGACGACTTCGCTGCTCGTTCCCATATCTGTTTCCATTCTGCATACGTTATAGGATGACCTAGAATTACTTCCCATTTAGACATGTAGGAGTGAGTGACAGAGGAGGATGATAGGATAAGATAAATGTCTGAAATGAGACCCTTCGTTGTAACAGTCAATTTACAAAGTTTCTCAAACAGCGTGGGGGTTGACACCTTCGTTGAGTGAAAGAGGTCCGAAAAAAAATGGCTAATCTGCACATATTGATACCTACAAGACTCTGGTAATTGATGCAAGGAACGTACCTCGTCAAATGGGAACAAGCCCAGAGTCCTATAGTTTACAACATCCGCAATTCTGAACAACTTCCTGGGAAACCATGTTTTAAGAAAAGCTGTGCTCATTCCCAACTTAAATAGTGGGTTATACAGAAAGGAGACCATAGAAGATTTTTCCGATGCAAGTGAAAACAGTCTGTTACATCTCGACCATATGTTACATGTAAAAGACATAGGGCCCAGTAGTTCAGGTCTGAGTGAGGGTTGTAGGGAGTACCAAATGAGTGAGTTCGGATGTACAGGGGCTATCCACAACTTCTCTATTTCCATCCATCTGGAGTACGCGTATATATTGGACCAGGCTGGCAGTCTTCTAAGGTGTGTAGCCCAGTAATATTTTTTAATATTTGGAACTGCTAATCCACCTTGAGTTTTGGGTGACATTAAAATTGAGCAAGCTATGCGATGCCTCTTTCCATTCCATATGAACCTGAATATGGATGACTGAAAATCCCGCAGCTCCTTCTCAGGGACAGGAATTGGGAGAGTCTCAAACAAATACAGTAATTTAGGCAAAATATTCATCTTAACTGATGCTATACGGCCCAAAAGGGAAATGGGAAAAGGCATCCATTTGATCAGTAAGGCCTTGAGTTCTCGGAACATAGATGGAAAATTTTGAGCGTACAACGAGGAATAAGTAGGGGTTAAGTTGACCCCCAAATACCTCAAGGACGTTTCCGTCCATTGAAAATTAAAGCTAGATTTTAAGGTGGTCAAAATATCAGGGGCTAGGTTAAGAGGGAGAGCCTCAGTTTTTGTGGTATTAATTTTATAACCGGACAATCTACCATAAGTCTCTAGTAATTTAAAGAGGTTGGGAAGCGAAATATGTAAGTCAGTTAATGTTAGCAGGATATCATCTGCGAATAGTGAAAGTTTGAATTCTACTGCATTCACTTTAATCCCATGAATATCAGGATGAGATCTAATGGCCGCCGCTAGGGGTTCTATGCATAGAACGAAGAGCAGAGGGGACAGTGGACATCCCTGTCGCGTACCATTTTTTATAGGAAAAGGCAAAGAATGAGCATGCTTCATTTTCACTATCGCTGTAGGTTGGGCATATAGAACATGGAGGGCTGTAAGGAAAGGGCCTTTCAGACCGAAGGCCTCCATGGTAGAGAACATAAAAGGCCACCCTAAGCGATCAAACGCTTTCTCTGCGTCAAGACTTAGCAACAACGCCGAGTCTCTGCGCTTGTTTGTGATATCAATTAAGTCAATGGTGCGCCTTGTATTATCTCCGCCCTGTCGGTTTCGAACGAAGCCCACTTGATCTTTATGGATCAGTTGGGGTAGCCAGTCTGAAAGTCGGTTAGCCAGAGTTTTCGTGAAAATTTTCAGATCCGAATTAAGAAGTGCAATGGGCCTATAATTTCCACATTCTAGGGGATCTTTACCCGGTTTAGGTATTAAAGTTATATAGGAGTGTGACATTGAAGTGGGTATTGGTGATCCTTGTAGGAAAGAGTTAAACAACAGCGTCATGTGTGGCAAAAGAATATCAGAAAATGTTGCGTAATAGATGTATGGTAGACCATCTGGTCCAGGGGCTTTATTATTGGGCAGCTGTTTCAGTACTTCCTGTAGTTCCTCCACAGTAATGGGAGCGTTTAATGAGGCAAGAGCTTCTCCTGACAACTGAGGAAGATCACACTTAGAAAGAAAGGAATCTAGGAGGAGTCTACTGCGCCTTGGGTCAGATGGGAGTTGTTGAGGGATAGAGTAAAGTGCCTTATAATAATCTTGAAATAAGTTGGAAATGACCTCTGGATCATACACTATTGCCCCATCCCCTCGCCTCATTGCAGTCGGAGTGTTTATAGTGCCAGAGTCCCGAAGCTGTCGAGCCAGGAGGGTATGCGGTTTGTTTCCCCACATATAAAATCTTTGACGCGAATATAGTAATTTTTTCTCAGTTTTATAAAACAATAATTCCTTCAATCTAGCACGCAGGGTTATAATGCGCCTAAGCAGAGGCCGCGAGCAACGGGACTCTAGCATCTTTTCTAAATCCTTCAGCTGTGAGGTGATATTGTGTTGTTGGATAGTACGGTCTTTTTTCAGTCGAGACCCCATAGCTATACAAGCGCCTCTAAAGACTGCCTTGTGGGCTTCCCATATCATAGATATAGGGGGTCCTGAGGACTGATTTAAGGTGAAGTATTCTGTAAGGCCCTCACGTAACTCCTGCCTAAGCGGCAGCTGGTGTAGGAAGGATTCATTAAGGCGCCAATGACATACTCTAGGGTAGTAACCTGATGTTTTAATGTTAATTGACACTGGAGCATGGTCCGACCAGGAAATTGGCCCTATGTCGGCATCTGCAAGCATCCTTAAAATTGGGATATTACCAAAAAAGTAGTCTATACGGGAATGTGTATTATGTGGATGTGAGAAGAAAGAAAACGTTTTTGCAGTGGGATAGTTAATTCTCCAGAGGTCATATAATTCGAATTTTCTAATAAGACGCCTAAAAAGACGTGAGTTTCGACACTGATCCTTAGTGGGCGGTCTATTCTAAAGGGTTAATCTATCTAGACGCTCGGAGAAGGAGAGATTAAAGTCTCCTCCTACTAGCAATGCAGCTGGGAGCAACTTCGATAATTTCAAAAACACCTTATTAAGAAAAGGGATTTGGGCAGTATTCGGAGCGTATAAATTGCACAGTACGTGTGGGCTACCATTGAGTGTGGCTTTTAGTATAATATACCTGCCAGCTGGATCAATAATAGCATCTTCCACCTGTAAAGGGCAATCAGCAGATATGAGAATGGCAACACCTGCTCTCTTTCTCCCAGAGGAAGCAGAATATATACGAGGGAATAAATATTGCGCAAACTTGAAAGAGCCCTGGTGATCAAAGTGGGTCTCCTGAAGAAAGACTATGTCAGCTTTCTGAGACTTGCACTCAGTAAGTGCCAGGCGTCTCTTCACATTAGAGTTAAGACCTTTTACATTAAGCGAGACATATTTAATCATTTTCAAAGCATGGAATATATGTACTTGCTATGTGGCTGCACTGGATCCTTCTCAAGGACACTGTCATAGATGAAAACACCTTAAGGCATTCAGTCGATTGTGATTTGGGATCTGGAGACCTGAGTATAAAAAACAATAAAAAGAGACACAAAAGGGAAGGGGGGGAGACACAAGACCATACAAACATAAAGAATACACCATTTAGTATCCGAACATTGGGTGTTGTCACCCAGATACAGATCAGTGAGCAACAACTAGTGATATTAATATCAGCAAACTGCCGCCCCTCCAGCCCAACCAACAGAAGCTGGGGGGGGAGGGCGAAACTACTGGTCTGCTTATTGGAAGCATGACTGGACTGGCACAGGATGGGCCAGGTTTCAGAGCTTATTAGAACATGAAATAACCAGAGAATTGAACAATAAACCAATTCTACTAACATAGGACCTTAAACAGAGAACCATAAGGCCGTCGCCTCCTGGCGAATAAGAACAGTAGGAGATACAATTTAAGCTAATGAAGTCCATGCAGCAATCATGGGGGTTCATCTTGTGGCTCACGTATAGGGGTCCCTCCAGCGGGGGAAGATCTTCTTCTCTTTTGTCTGGCAGGTTGCCAAATTGGACCCAGGGCAGGCTGTGGATCCGGTAGTTCCCAGTCCGTGATGGATGGAATCTCAATGCCCAAAGCAGCACAAAAATCAGGGAGGTCTGAATGCTGACGCAAGATGGAGGATCTGCCATTTTTCGTGACTATTAATGCAAACGGGAACCCCCATCTATAAGGGATCTTCTTTTCCTTCAGCAGTTGCAATAAAGGCTGTAATACTCTTCTTTTTTGGAGTGTGCACCAAGATAAGTCCTGATATAAATGAACAGAAGCGCCATGGAAATCAATGGAGCGTGCTTCCCTGGCTTTAGACATAATGCTTTCCTTCACCTGAAAATCGTGCACGCAGCAAATTACGTCTCTGGGCTGCGTGGATGAGGACTTAGGCCGCAGCGCTCTGTGAGCTCGATCAAGCTTGATAAACTGGGGTGGCTGTGTGCCTAATAAAGCATTAAAAAGTTCAGATAATATTTCCTGCAGATTTTCTTCCGCATTAGCTTCAGGCAAACCCCGTACACGGATGTTATTTCTGCGCCCTCTGTTATCTAGGTCTTCTAGATGACGTGCATTGTCCCTGATAACTTGGGATTGAGAAGCAATAACAGATTGTAAATGTGCCACACTTCTACGGGTGTCATCATGGTCTATTTCAATAGTGTCCATGCGGTCTGCTAAGTGCTTCAGATCCTGCCTTAAAGCTGAGATTTCCGATTTACAGGCATTTCTGACTTCTGAGACCAGCATTTTAAAATCATCCTTAGTAGGCAAATGTTGTAATGTCTGCTGAATTATTGTAGGGCCCTGGGACGGTTGTAGAAGATCTCCCTCTCCCTCGTCCTCATATTCACTTCCCTGCTCCCAAGTAACAGCTTCTCCCCCCTCTCTTCTTCTATGATGCTGCTGGTTAGGGGGATCTTCAGAGGATTCGGCCCAATCTCGCCGCCTCTGGGACGGAGTGGCCATTGGTTTGGCTTGTTTAGCTGCCGATTTTGGCGGCATAATGGCGGCTATGCCTCCTTTTAGATGTAGCCCCTCTCCTGCTCCTGTGGGGTTTAGCTGTGTCCCCACAGCGCTAGTGGGTAGGAAAGTCCTTGCTAGTGGGGACAGGGAGGAGGTAGGAAGCCGTAGGGCTGGATTACTACCTGTCGGCGGCTGTGCGCTCGTCTCTTCACCCCCACACGCGCCGGAGGCCTGTGATGGGAGCAGGCCGCAACCGGACGGAGCCGCGCGGAGTGGACGGCTGAGGTAGGAATCGAGCGTCTTATTCCCCCAGGCGGATGATCGGGACGAGGTGGAGGGCTTGCCCAGCAATTTTTTCCCCATGTGCTGCAATGGCGCGGTAGGAGAGTCTCCTTTAGCAGCTAATGGCGGCGGAGCTCTGTCTTCACGCGGCCATTCCTGAAGACGTCCAGGCCACTTTATTAAGGCTTTTGACACTGTCCCACATAGAAGACTTATCAATAAAGTGCAGTCATTGAGCATGGACTCCCATATTGTTGAGTGGATTAGGCAGTGGCTGAGTGACAGACAGCAGAGGGTTGTAGTCAATGGAGAACATTCAAAACAAGGTCATGTTACCAGTGGGGTTCCACAGGGATCTGTACTGGGACCAATTTTGTTTAATATCTTCATAAGTGATATTGCAAAAGGCCTCAATGGTAAGGTTTGTCTTTTTGCTGATGACACAAAGATATGTAACAGCGTTGATGTTCCTGGAGGGAAACGCCAAATGGAAAAGGATTTAGGAAAACTAGAAGAATGGTCAGAACTCTGGCAACTGAAATTTAATGTGGATAAGTGCAAGATAATGCACCTGGGGCGTAAAAACCCAAGGGCAGAATATAGAATATTTGACACAGTCCTGACCTCAGTATCTGAGGAAAGGGATTTAGGAGTAATTATTTCAGAAGACTTAAAGGTGGGAAGACAATGTAATAGGGCAGCACGAAATGCCAGCAGAATGCTTGGATGTATAGGGAGAGGTATAAGCAGTAGAAAGAGTGAAGTGCTTATGCCGCTGTACAGAACACTGGTGAGACCTCACTTGGAGTATTGTGCGCAGTACTGGAGGCCATATCTCCAGAAGGATATAGATACTCTAGAGAGAGTTCAGAGAAGAGCTACTAAACTAGTACATGGATTGCAGGATAAAACTTACCATGAAGGGTTAAAGGACCTTAATATGTATAGCTTGGAAGAAAGAAGAGACAGAGGGGATATGATAGAAACTTTTAAATACATAAAGGGAATCAACTCGGTAAAGGAGGAGAGCATATTTAAAAGAAGAAAAACTACCACAAGAGGACACAGTTTTAAATTAGAGGGGCAAAGGTTTAAAAGTAATATAAGGAAGTATTACTTTACTGAGAGAGTAGTGGATGCATGGAATAGCCTTCCTGCAGAAGTGGTAGCTGCAAATACAGTGAAGGAGTTTAAGCATGCATGGGATAGGCATAAGGCTATCCTTCATATAAGATAGGGCCAGGGACTATTCATAGGATTCAGATATATTGGGCAGACTAGATGGGCCAAATGGTTCTTATCTGCCGACACATTCTATGTTTCTATGTTTCTATGACTTCAAGCAATTATGTACAGAAAAATATCCTCCTATTTTTTCTATAAAAATATATAATTTTTAATATGTAATTAAAAATGAATGGTGTTCTTTAAAGAGAATGTAGTGCTTGAAAAATTATTCATACCCCTTGAATGTTTCCACATTTCTTCTCATTACACCCACAAACTTAAATGTATTTTATTAAGATTGTATTTGATAGATCAACACAAAGTAGCAAGTATGTGTGAAATGAAAAGAAAATGATACATGGTTTTCAAATGTTTTAATAAATAAAAATCAGAAAACTGTGGGGTGCATTTGTATTCAGCCCTCTGTACTCCGATACCCCTAAATAAAATCCAGTGTGACCAATTGCCTTCAGAAGTCACCTAATTAGTGAGTTCACCTGTGTGTGATTTATTCTCTAACTACAGCTGTTCTGAAAAGTTTTTTGAGTAAACACTAGTGACCAAACAACATCATGAAAACACACCAGAAAGCAAAAGTCGAGGATGAACAGCACTCCTTAGTATAAGTATAGTTGGTGATCGTCTCCAGGGGGGTGGTAAAATCCCCCAAAGGTAGTATGAACAATAAAGATGAAAAAATAGAAATAAAAAAATGGAGACAGCATGTCCAAACTTGTGGAATTTAAATCCAGATGCTTGACAAAGGCTTCCTTAAGCCGAAACGTTGCATCTGGATTTAAATTCCACAAGTTTGGACGTGCTGTCTCGTTTTTTTTTTGGTTTTTTTTCATCTTTATTGTCAACACACCAGAAAGGTCAGAGATAAAATTGTGGAGAAGTGTAAAGCAGGGTTATGTTATAAAAAAAAATATATTCCCAGCTCTGAACATCTCATGGAGCACTGTTCAATTCAAGAAAGAAATCCTTTTTAGTGGGATTTGAAATATAATTATGAAATCTATTTACATATTTTCAGTTTCTACACGGTATAAAATGGAAGAAGTATGGCACAACTGCAAACCTATCAAGAAATGGCCGTCCACCTAAACTGAGAGCTCAGGCGAGGAGAGCATTAATTAAAGTAGCCAAGATGCCTATGGTCACTCTGGAGGAGTTGCAGAGATCCCCAGCTCAGGTGGGAGAATCTGGTCGCAGGATAACTATTATTTGTGTACTCCACAAATCCAGCCTTTATAGAAGAATGGCAAGAAAAAGCCATTTTGAAAGCAAGCCATAAGAAGATCTGCTTGCAGTTGGCCACAAGCCATGTAAGGGACACAGCAAACATGTAGACGAAGGTGCTCTGGTCAGATAAAACCAAAGTTGAACTTTTTGGTCTAAATGCAAAACGCCAGCAACAACCCTAAATATATAGCCAGAGCTACAATGGAATGGTTTAGATCAAAGCATAATTATACACTCACCTAAAGAATTATTAGGAACACCTGTTCTATTTCTCATTAATGCAATTATCTAGTCAACCAATCACATGGCAGTTGCTTCAATGCATTTAGGGGTGTGGTCCTGGTCAAGACAATCTCCTGAACTCCAAACTGAATGTCATTTCATGCAGTCCTTTTCTGGCCTGGATCTTTTAGCATGAAAGACAGTCTTGCTTAACTATTTCATTCAGGACATCATTCTGGAAAAAACTAGGCAGTGTGTGACTCTTCTGCGGTCATTTTTTTATCTAGGCCTATCAATAGAACAATAGAGTTGTCATGCTGGTATTCTAATTCAACAGCTAGTAATATGAGGATTACTTTGCAGATAACATATTCTTACCTAAACAGTAAACCGACAGTGAATTACTTATCTATTTAGAAGGGCTTATAATTTCTGCTGACGAATACTGAGGTTAAAACAATATCCCTTTTGGATGGAAGTGTCACTTTAAACAGTAATTACCATTTTATAAAACTTTTGCTATGTCATAGTTAAATGTATGAAGCTTTGATCAGTGGGGGTCCAGGGGCTAAGAAAACCACCAATTGCTAAAATTAAAGGGCTGAAGTGCTAAATGAGCACTGTGCCCCTTTAGCTTTGATAAACTCTGCTCTGCCAAGTGCGTGGTGTACAGGAAGGTGCCTTTATTATATCTTAAAACAAACGCACAGTTATTGATGTTAGTTTGAAGACTTAAAGGGAACCTGTCATGTGGATATTTGATTATAATCTAACAAATTATATACAATCATTAACTACTAAAAAGTGCCTTAGATGTATTCACTTAATGGTGTGACAGATGGTTACCTCATAATATACACACAAAGATGCGACATGTCGCATGCTAATGAGCTGATTTGAGTCCAGCGTGATGTCAGTGAGTCCAGCGTTTTTTTTATTCAGAGCTATAGCCCCTCCCCTGCCCACCTGTGCTGATTCATATGGAAAATAACTGTCAATCAGCAGCAGGTTGGCGGGGAGAGTCAGGAGCTCATGAATATTCAGGACTCATCATTATGAGCTGGATGTTGGCAGATTGACTGGGTCAATTAAAGAAAGTGACCCAGCATTTTGCCAAGAGAATCAGTCACTTATTTATGTTGCCCTTAGTTAGGACACCATAAAACTGGTGACAGGTTCCCTTTAAAGGGCTTCTGTCATCAAGAACATAGTTATTAAACTAGCTGACTTTAAACAATTGCTAATGTTAGCTGAAGCTAACATTCATTGTCCCTTCTTTCTATGTAACTTGGTTTTTGTGAAAAATTTACTTTTATTTTTCGCCCTCAGCATGCTGATTGACAGGGCCAAGCAGGATGATGTGAACACTCAATCAGCATGATGAGGATGTGGATAGAGCAGGGAGAACAGAGCCTCTAGGAGTATGGGCAACACCCCATACTAGAGGCTCATTTGCATAAAACAAAAGTTCATTTTTCAGACAGTTTAATAAGCATGTTCCTGATGACAGAATCCCTTTAACTCAAAGTCTGCTGTGTGATTATGGCTATGAATAAACATACTGTTAACAAAAGATCCTTTACAGAAATGTAAAGGTGCTTTCCAGAAGTAGAATATCTGGATAGGTCAATATCTGATCACTGGAGTTCTGACACCTGGCTCCCCTGCAGATCATCTGTTTGAAGAGGCAGCAAAAATAATATTGTTTAGCAGCTGCGCTTGGCATTCTAGCCTAGGCCCATTCGCTTGAATCAGACTGAGCTGCACATAGGCTATGTGATCAATGAATGTGATGTCACTGCCTAGGAAGACGCTGCAGCTCTCAATAGAGGACCGCAAACTCTTCAAATAGCTATTCAGTGGTGGTGCTGGCAGTTGGACCCCCAACCAATCGGAAAATTGAAGACCTATCCTAAGGATAGGTCAACAATGTTATACTCCTAGAAATTTACTTTAATATAAAATGTCTCCTACATGTATTGACAAATGGAACAAAAAGCACGCTGTATTAATGAGAATATACTCATACTAATATTTTATTGAGCACACATGGGTGAAATGCATATTAAGTCAAAGTTGTAGCTTAATTAAATGATTTTCCTATTAAATTGGCTTAACTGGCATAGCTTTTATTTAACTTACAGATTTTATATTTTAATGATAGTTTTAGAGTGGTTTCACATATTGCTTTCTTAGGAAATATACAGTGCTTTTGCTGCATTTTTCCTAAAATAAATTCAAAGCATTTTTAATAGCCAAACATGAAAAAGCATAAGTGTGATTAATAATAAAAATGTATTTGAAATGTATTATAAAAGAATTCCTAAGTATAATCACATTTTATAAAATAAAACATTGACAAGTGTTTCTTACTATTGCTGTCCTTTAAATGAAAAATCGTCATTTTAAAATTTTTACAATTTACTTCTTCCAAGGGTAATAGGTGCAGAATCAGTTGTTGAGTAATATTTAAAACATTGTTTCTTCCATCCTTGTAAAATTAGTTCTCCTGAAGGAATAAAATAGTTAAGGTAAATGTTTAAATATTAAAAAGCTATTTCCAGAGGTGACTAGGAAATGAAACATGTTGGCTCATGGCCGAATGTAAAGATGTGACATGAATAGTGGATTAAATGGCCAAATGAGCTTTAAGACATCATTTTTTGAAGACTTTCAAAGTAATGGATAAAATAGGCTCACCATTTAGAATAGACCAAAATAAAAAAAATAAAATGATATAAGATTTATAAACATTTAAAACTAGTCAAATTTTGTTTAATATTTCTCCATTTTCTAAACACATTTTTTATATCTTAAAAATATTCTTATGTCTTAATGATGCCATAGTAATATTACAGTTTGCATGTTTTTAGAACACCAGTGAAATAATCCATATAATATTTTACATATTTTACTGTACCTCGTCATAGTTATTTAGCTGGGAATTTAGTAGCCACCAAGATCAAATAAACATTAAATGTCCTATTAGCTGTAATCAGTTATTTGTCTTTTACGTGTTACCATTATGTGATTTTATTATTATTATTATTATTATTATTATTATTTTAAAAAGTGATGTACAATGAGTTAAAAGTAACACAGTTAGAATAGTGACATACAATTAAAACCAGGTACAATACTATACAATAAGCATGAGATGGGAATTCCCTGCTTATACATATGCCTACAATCTAGCAGTAATTGGGGCAATACAATAAGAGCAAGGATACTACATAATACATATCAGTTCTTGACTCCTGACTATTATAGTATATAATACTGAACCAGCCAAGAGCAAGAAACAAGATTTAGTACTATGGGTATACAAGAGTAGACTCATATCAGACCAGATGCCCAGTGGATTACTGGAGTTCTCTTTGAATGTTGTTGGTGCAGATATTGCAAGGTAAAGACTAAGTGATGATAGTGGAGATAGCTACAGATATATTCTTCCTTACTTTTGCTCTTCTCTTAACATGGTCTCAGATGTGTAGCATAAGATTATAAGCATTTTTTAAAAATAATATAGAAATCGGAGTGCACTCTGCTTATGGTGGGAGGTGGGAGAACTTTAAACTGCTGTATGGGCACATTGGCAGGCTTCAGATTTTTGGGCATCATATTTGCAGAGCTCTTGAGACACCAGTACATTTGGAAACTAAGCCCTTCAAGTAATTCAGCTTGGGTTATAGTGATTGGCTTGATCCCAAAGGTGTTTAATTTTTTTTATTTTTGACGCAGCCGGACACTTCCTCTGCCAGTCAGGGGAATGTCAGCTCCGGTAAGCAGGGGACCAGGAGAGCAGGGCAGGCCAGACAGGTGCTGGTAGTGGGAGACTCAATTCTTTGGGGAACAGATAGGGAAATCTGTCACAAAGACCATGATCGCCGAACAGTGTGCTGTCTTCCTGGCGCTAGAGTTCGACACATCGCGGATCAGGTTGACAGATTACTGGGAGGGGCTGGAGAAGATCCAGCGGTCATGGTCCATATCGGAACCAATGACAAAGTTAGGGGTAGGTGGAGAGTCCTTAAAAATTATTTCAGGGATTTAGGTCAAAAGCTTAGGGCAAGGACCTCAAAGGTAGTATTTTCCGAAATACTGCCTGTACCACGGGCCACACAAGAAAGGCAGCGGGAGATTAGGGAAATTAACAAGTGGCTCAAGAACTGGTGTAGGATGGAGGGGTTTGGGTTCCTGGAGAACTGGGCCAACTTCTCTGTCGTCTACAGGCTCTATCGTAGGGACGGGCTGCACCTCAATGGGGAAGGGGCAGCTGTGTTGGGGAAGAAGATGGCTAGAAGGTTGGAGGAGTGTTTAAACTAGGGACTGGGGGGAGGGTAATTACACTATAGAAGGGGAAGATAGTGCAGATAGAGACCGGGGGCAAGGTAGTGGGACTGGGGGAGGAATGGAAGGAGGGACTAGAACAGTTCAGAAGGAAAGGTGTAGGGTAAAAAATATACATAAACCTCTCAAATGTATGTATACTAATGCCAGAAGCCTGACTAATAAAACTGGTGAACTGGAATTAGTGATGTGTGAGGAGGACTATGACATAGTGGGAATAACTGAGACATGGCTGGATGATAGCTATGACTGGGCGGTTAATGTACAAGCTTACAGTCTGTTTAGAAAGGATGGTCAAAACCGGAGAGGGGGAGGGGTCTGCCTTTATGTAAAGTCCTGTCTAAAGCCCACACTCCGTGAAGATATAAGTGAGGGACATGAACATGTGGAGTCACTGTGGGTAGAGATACATGGAGCTAAAAACAACAATAAATTACTAATAGGAGTCTACTATAAACCACCTAATATACCAGAGTCCACAGAAAATCTACTACTAAATGAGATAGACTAGGCGGCAAATCATAATGAGGTGGTTATTATGGGGGACTTCAACTACCCAGATATAGACTGGGAAACTGAAACTTGTATATCTCATAAAGGAAACAGATTCTTGGCAATAACCAAAGACAATTATCTCTCCCAACTGGTTCAGGACCCGACTAGAGGGACGGCCGTACTGGACTTAATATTAACCAAAAGACCTGACAGAACAACAGATGTGCAGGTTGGGGGACACCTGGGAAATAGTGACCATAAAGTAATAACCTTCCAATTATCATTCAAAAGAGCGTTTCTACAGGGAGGAACAAAAATACCAAACTTCAAAAAAGCTAAATTTTGCCAACTAAGAGAGGCCATAGGCCTAACTAACTGGGACAAAGTCCTCAAAAATAAAAATACAGCCACAAAATGGGATATCTTTAAAAACATCCTAAAATCTCATTGTGAGAGGTACATACCGTATGGGAATAAACGGTTAAGGAACAAAAAGAAACCAATGTGGATAAACAGAACTGTAAAGAAAGCAATAAATGAAGAAAAGAAAGCATATAAAACACTAAAACAGGAGGGTAGCACGGAAGCACTGAAAAACTATAAGGAAAAAAAACAGAACATGTAAAAAACAAATAAAAGCGGCCAAACTAGAGACCGAGCGATTAATTGCCAAAGAGAGTAAAACTAACCCTAAAATGTTCAATTATATAAATGTTAAAAAGTATAAATCTGAAGGTGTCGGCCCTTTAAAGAGTAATGAGGGGGGATTCGCAGAGAGTGACGAGGAGAAAGCAAAGCTGTTAAATATTTTTTTCTCCACTGTATTCACTGAGGAATATAAACTGTCAGATGAAATGCTGAATGTTTAAATAAATTTGCCATTAAAAGTGTCCTGTCTGATCGGGAGCTAGCTGCTGAGCAGAGAAGACGCAGCTTAGAGGAGCTCTGCAAACAGATTGAGAAACCTGATTATATTTCAATTTATTTGAGTCTGATCCTACTAAAAAATACTGATTCTGATACTGAGCACCGCCTGGAACCCAGGGAACCAACTTTTATGGTGCTTTGAGGAGGCTTTGTGTTGCGGCCTACACCTCATCCGGAAACACGGGACTCTCTTTTGGCGCCCGACCTCAATATAGGCTGATTTCTGTCACCTCCCGGCGCCTCGGCTGTTAAAGAACACCAACGGTCCCTTAGACTGCCCTAACAGCGGCAAAGACCCTCTGTGTAAGAGGATCGTGGAGCGAAGTGTCCTGCCTGGAGCGCTCAACATCTGACGGCCAGCCGCCCCAAGGTGGCCGGTCAACAAGCTCAGTGCTGATAAGATCGGGACCTGAAAGCTGCAGGAGCCGAGAGCTGGAGCTGTCGTCGGCCGGGAGAACAAGAGAACCGTTGCGCTACACTGAGAGTTCTCTACAAGTGCCTAAGACTATACAAGGCACCCGAAAAGGTAAAGAACCACCCGCTCTGTACTCACACTCCACAGAGCTGACTGCCGCTTATATTCCACTGGCGGTCAGAACTTCCAGGACGCCGACGATCCGCTGCTAAAGAGGGAGATAGTCTGCAGAGGCGCTGGACCCGGAGCTGTCACAGGGACCGACGCCGTGAGATTGCTATCAGGGTCGTAAGAGGATTGCTGCAAATACAGGAGAAACAGCTGTCTAGTCTACGCAGCTCCCGCTTATCACCGGAGTGTAATAGATTCAAGTGCCGGGACATAGATATAACGGACAGCTCTCCTTAAACCCTTGTGATCTCTGTAGCCACAGGATACCGTTCTGGGGATACTTTATATGATCGCGAAATAACCGCATTGCCGAGGAGGTCCAGCTGCAATACCACAACTGAGAACTACAACTTCAGCGCAACGGAGGTTCTACTGCTGACTGAAGCTGCACCGCTGAAAAGTTTAAAACTCTCATCACTGATCCCCGGTGACTACTGCTAACATCTACCCCGTTTGGAGACCTTCCCGAGGTCATAGGACAGCTCTGTCCCGAAGTTACCAGTGAGGCCTAGCGGAGGAGGAATCCCCGACCTGGATTTGAACAAAGGTGCGGTGGAAAACAGAACATCGCTCCTGCCCTAGTCCGGACCAACTACAGCACAGCAGGTTAAGCTGCATTCAGATCTGTGTGACTGCTAATTTCACTCCGACCAGACTTGGAGGAGATCACCCCGGACCGGAACGCCAGCCCAGGCCTTCATAGAAGGAAGACCACGGCCTGAAGTTCTAATACAATCGCACAGCGCTGAAGAAGATCTACACATACGGAGCCGGCGGTCACCCCCTATAATCCCCCCCCTGTGATCGGAGGGGTCAATCCTCACTAAGCTACCGTGCGGAGACCCATCACAAGCACCGCAATTCAAGTTGCCGCCATGAACGGCACTCACCTAGGCAGCGTGGGGACCCGTCATCTTGCTCTGCAGGAAGGAGCCGGTAAGAGCTCTGTTTTTTTTTCCCTGCTATCATTCTGTATAGTTGCCCGGCACTGCAGCGATCGTTTTATTAACAGTCGCAGACATAGCGACAGGCTTCCCCAGCAAATAGCAATCACCCCCCCCTAACCCCACATACCGGCATAGATAAGGTAGCAGTGACTGAGGGGCCTCCTAACCTTCATATCTCCAAAGCCAAGCTGTATTCACCTCCACTGAAGACATAGCCTTAATTTTTCCTGGACTTCCACATTCAATACAGGAGATCTATTCTTTTTTTTTTTTTTTTTTTTTAAAGTTATCTTTATTTTACTTTTAGAAAACCGTACAATCAATACATAAGCCAATCTCTGTCATGATAATATATCCAATGTAACAGTCATATAACATCATTATATCCCCCACCACCACCCCTTGGCTGTCGTCCCCTCCGTTCAGTTAATGTATGATAGTCTCAAAAATTAAATAATGTATAACTACATAGCCCTGCGTGCATCTCTCCGCTTCCTTTCAATATCCTCGTATATTTTAATTTGTTGTAAGAGTAGAGCCCACTCCCTTGACGAGGGCGGGCAGACAGATCCCCAATACTTGACCAATATAGCTTTCGCTACCATCAATCCTCTCATCCAAATCCGTCTAACTTGGGGCGGAATCTCCATCTCTGAGCCATAATCTCCAAAGATCACTATCAGGATCCCCGGCTTATAGTTCATTGTAGATTCCTTTTGAAGGGCAGAAAAAACCTCATCCCAATACTTTCTTATTTTATTGCAACCCCAAAGCAAATGAACATAGTTCGCATTTACATATCCACACTTAGGACAGGAACAGTCCCGATCCTTATTTTGGGGGAATTTCCCTTGGGTTTTGGGCGTATAATACAACCTATGGAGAATCTTAAATTGGATTAGCCTATGGGCACTGGAAACTGTTGCCTTTTTCACATTCCTATAGATAGTAGGCCATTGCAGTGGGGGGCAATTCAACTCCTGCTCCCACTTACTAGGGCTTTTAAAAGGCGTTACGGTTGCCAGTGCCAATCGGAGCTTAGCATATAAACTAGATAGTTTCACCTTCACGTCCTTCTGAGCTTCACAGTAATCAAAGAATATATTTTCTCGTGGAAAAATAACACCCCTGTCCCTAGATGCTTCAAATATGTGTTTCAATCGTGCATAGTTAAATAAATCTAATGGTGAACTAGCAGAAAAATCAAATTCCAAAAATGACTTAAAACGACCTGCCTGAAAAAGATGAGACACCCTATTGATGCCATTTCGTGTCCAATAACCAAAATCTGTAATTTTGAAGAATTCCTCCAACCCCCTGTTCCCCCACAGAGGGGTAAAAGCGAACGGGTCGGAGACTTTAAGGATCTCCTTCAACCTATTCCACACCCTCTGTAGTGAGCAAGGGATCAACAGGGACCTCTCCATTCCCATAGACCCAGTCTCCAAATATGCAAATATGTTCTCTATTGACCTATCAATAACCTTAGATAAATACAGTGAAAGTAAGCACTCTTTCCAATAACAACAACGCTGTATCTGTGCACACAAAAAATAACCTTGAAAAAAAGGAAGTGACAGCCCGCCATCTGCCTCCGACAACCAAAGATATCTCTGCTTTATACGCACCCTCTTCCTTCCCCAAATTAAATCGTTGATCAAAGTCTCCAATCAATGGAAAAACATATCATCAATCCAAATAGGAGAAGCACTGATCGGGAACAAAACTATAGGCAATATAATCATCTTAATCAATGCTATTCGATCTGTCTGGGCCAGTATCAATTTCCGCCAAGCGGCGACTTTGGCCCCAACTTTATTCAAAACCGGGGCCAAATTTAGCTCATAAAACCTACTCAAAGGAACACCAATCTTAACCCCCAGATAATCCAAGGTATCATTAGGAGCCAAGACATGGACTCGCTGCCCTTCCTCTACAGCTTTCCGGTTCAGCGGAAGGAGCGACGACTTTGACCAATTGATCCTATAACCTGATAATTTACCATATTCTTCTATTACCTCTATCACATACTGTAGGATTTTCCAACCCTGATCCAAGAACAGAATCCCATCATCTGCATATAAGCTTATTTTGTCGCTCACTCCCGCCACTCCGAAGCCATCTATACAATTATCTAAACGAATCCGGCAAGCCAACGGTTCAATAAAAAGTGCGAAGAGGAGAGGAGACAGGGGGCAACCCTGCCTCATCCCCCTCCGCATCATAACAGGAGAAGAGCCAGTGCCATTAATATTAATATGTGCAATCGGATGTTCATAAAGCATTTGGGTCATTTTCACAAATAGGTTCCCAAGGCCAAAACCAGCCATCGTAGCCCACAAAAAAGGCCACTCCATCCTGTCAAACGCCTTTGCGGCGTCTAAAGACAGGATGGAGTGGTCCACCCCGCCCCCAACAGATAGATTCAGGTATACTCTATATATGCTCATCTGTATTTGGCGGCCCGGGATAAAGCCCGTCTGGTCCGAATGTACCAGGCAAGCGATAACCCTCTTCAGACGACTGGCAAGGATTTTTGCAAAGATCTTATAGTCCGTATTTAGCAGCGATATAGGTCTATAAGACCCCATATCGCATGGATCCTTCTTTTTCAAAACCAAGATGATCACCGCGTCTCTAAACGATGGGGGTAAAGAGCCAGAAGCACACGCTTCATTAAAGACTTGAAGTAAGATCGGCAAGAGTGATTTGGCATGGTACCTATATATTTCAAATGGCAATCCATCTGGACCAGGAGATGAATTATATTTTAGAAAGGGAAGAGTCGCCTGGAGTTCCTCCAAAAGGATGGGGGAGTCCAACATCTCTCTATCTTGAATAGATAACTGCGGGAGCACCAATTGTTGAAGATATTGCTCCATGTCGGTGCGGCTACACATAGACTCAGATCTATACAAGGTAGAGTAATATTTCGCAAATTCCTCTCTAATCTCCTCTGCGGATCTCACCCCAATTCCCTGTGGATTCCTAATTTCTCTTATACTGGTAACCTCTCTCTGGTTGGCCACCAA